>NC_056740.1:211492949-211767949 GCF_019279795.1 Protopterus annectens | reverse complement strand
GTGTAGGGAAGGTCCATAGCTGCCAATTTCTTTACCAGCAACAGCTGTGCATATGTTAGAAATTTGGAGTGAAATTTGAAACCTTCCACCCCTGAGAGAGGGGTGAGGACAACAAAGTATGTTGTACTGCCAATTATAATTATCAGTTTACATGTCCAGCGGACATGTGTGCGAAATGGGAAGCTATGTATGGGGAGTAATTTTTTTGTGGGAACAGATTGCCCCCCTTTTTTTTTTTTCAGGTGAGAGTAGAATGTGAGGTAGAGGAAGTAGGTATATTTGGGAAGGTAGGTTGGGGAGGTAAACAGACAAGACAAACAAGATGTATACAGGGGTGGAGTATGACACATGGGGTGGGTGAACACAATTGATGGGGACGGATGTTTGGAAATCGCAAGCCCATGAGCCCACAGATGGTAAAAGTGGAACTGAGATACCCACCCATGGGCAGTCACCACTGCACCTTCACAGCCCCATGGGTGGCTGTGCTGGGGGCTGCATAGGAGGGGCAGGCTCACCCATGAGTCACTCCACTCTCGCCTCGAGCTGGCGTAGGGGATCAGCGACTGAACGCTGGATCTCCCTACGTACCACAGCCCGGACCCT
This sequence comes from Protopterus annectens, assembly GCF_019279795.1. Taxonomy (NCBI): domain Eukaryota; kingdom Metazoa; phylum Chordata; order Ceratodontiformes; family Protopteridae; genus Protopterus; species Protopterus annectens. Next base: position 211,767,343 of record NC_056740.1, on the reverse strand, counting down.
TCGGAGGGTGACAGGTGGCCCTTCTCCGCCCACGCTTGCATGGGGGGTGAACCCCATCCCCTGCAGCGCTTCCACCTGAAGGTGGCACAGGATCAATGGAGGAGGGTAGCCCGGGCTGGGCACCGGACCTGCTGGTGCCAGGTGCAATCGCCAGCTGAGGAGGGACAGGTGGGAACTGCTGGGACCGGCCTTCCCATACGTTCTGTGTTTAGGTGTGTTTAATTACAACATAGACAACAGCATTCCAAATTAGTTGTAACAGCATGCTTTAATATTCCCATTAATCCAACACACCAGGGTTCCAACAGTTGAACAGCAAGCACGACACATGCATATATTGAATGACAGTGGACATTCCAACAGCATGCAGGGATGATTGATGGCAACAGGTGTTTGAACAGGGCACATGCATCAAAGTAAATGCAGATATTTATAGAACAATAGGACATATGTCCCAACAAATGTTTTGAGATTAGACATACCCAGTGAGGTGTGGAATTGCATTGTTTATGCACATACAGTAAGGTGTAAAAAGATACCTCCATTAACATCTTATAAGTACTTTTAGTCTACACTACATTCCTATTGACTGCAGGTGTATATCCCATACATGTATTATTACACTAGGCAACATGCATTAGGTTGTGTAATGGGTTTGGCTAGTTCATTATATACCTGACCTATATCTGACATACTAACTGTCCAAGATGCAGATGTTACTGCTACATAGTTATATCTTTTATTTATATTTATATATCTACATATCTGGATGTGTTCACGTGACATTTTCAGTTAAATTTCTACAGAACCCTACATTTCATGTAGCACACTCACATTCCTGGGGAACACATTAACAAGCTACTCGTGTGCCAGATTTACCCATGCATGCCAGCCATTAACCAACTGTTGAGGACTGTATATATGCTTCACAGCTACTGGCACTTCCTTCATCCACTTTATATGGGACTGCCCAACTGTGGGTTGACAGCACTTAATACAACAGTACTATTCATATAATGCAAGGGTACAACAACATTTCAAAGTAAGTGACACAGACACACTCCAAGTATTATACCTTTATTAATTACATTACACACTTTTCTCCAGGCTCTCTCATTTATTTGATATTACAGTGCATACAGAAGACTTATTCAAGACGTATTATACCTTTATTAATAGGTACAACACTCTTTTTCAGGCTCACTCACTTATTTTAGATAACAGTACATGCAAAGATATTATTCCGGACTTATTTTACCTTTATTAATGGGTTACTATACTCTTTTTCTGGCTCTCTGACTTATTTTATATAACAGTACATGCAGATAAATTATTCAGGGCATTTTATGGCTTTATTACTGGGCTGCAACACATTTTTTCAGACTCTCTCACCTATTTTATATAACAATACATGCAGAATAATTACTAACCTGCCTGGTGGCGCAGCCTTAGCAGCCTATCTGCATAGGCTTGCTGATTCACAGCACGGACACCTGCAGCTGTGAAGTAAATGAAGGGATATTGAGACATATCTATCCATTATATAGACTAAATTAGCATCTCTTACATACTTCATTCCATGGCTACCTACTCAGTAATGGGGCATCTTGCATGCCACGGGCCTCCTGTATCCATCGAGTCAGTAGGTCCTGCTTCCGTCTCTTCAGGTCTGTATGGTGGTGACGGACCTGCTTCCCAGTCCGAGGGACGCCTGTGGCACTGGTGAGATCATGAGCAAACCGGTTCCAAGCCTCTGCTTCGTACTCCGTCCCTTGGAACTGGCCCTGCAGGAGTCTTGACTCATGATGGTGGACAAGGAGCCAAATAATGTATTTTGACTCCTCGATGCCCCAGTGTTGCACTCAAAAGTGAGCACCCTCTCCAGCACTAGCCATTCTGACTGCAGATGGGAGCTACAATCAGTTATGGTGAGTATTCCCACCTATGGAGCTTAAATATGCCTCATTTCCCGCACTTATTTGTGATTGGCCATTTTTGAAAATTCTTGGCTAACAGCAAACCTGCTTAGCAATGGTTAATCTTCCATTTATAAGTATATGTATGTTAACAGTGTAGGTTTATGCTAAGCTGTCATGGCTTAGTGGTTCAGTACTTTGATTATGGTGCACAGTATCCCGGGTTTGAACCTTGTCATTGCTTTTTATTTTACTACTGTCTAGACAGGCTAGGAGTGTGGCTGTGCTTAGGCAACTTTGCTCTACGTTGCTCCACGTTCCCTACGGTGCACTGGTTAGCACAGGGTGCAGCTCCGCGCAAACCTACTGCGCTGGGTAAAGCTCTGCTTAGCTAAGGGCAATTATATTGTGGTAGGTAAAGCGCTGTTTAGCTATGGGCAATTATATTGCACTAGGTAAAGCGCTGTTTAGCTATAGGCAATTATATTGCGCTAGGTAAAGCGCTGCTTAGCTATGGGCAATTATATGTTAATATCCTTAATGCTGCTCACCTTCTTATATTTATATATATAAATTTTGTTCACTAATACATAGGCCATTTCAATGCTTTTTACTTAAATTTCATTCGTATATGTCAGGAATTATTTTATATACTAATTTAAAACAAAATAGAGAGGGGAGTGGTGGGACTAGAACCAGGAATGCCTCCTCTTTGTGCAAATGCTCTACCACTATGCTATTGCTATTTGGCTTGATTTGCATAAACATTTCTTATTATGCTCTTCTATGTCAAAATTGCTAACTGCAGCTTAGCAATGGGCACACCCGCACAAACATGTGCAAATACGGGCAGCTATATCGGGAATTAGAAAAAAAAAATTAGTTTACATTTTACATTTACAAAGTGGTTTAGTTTGTGGGGATGTGTACTGTTTGCTATGTTTACATTTCAGCAGACTTGCTCATTGCATTTGTCTTTTTCACTTTATATGGTTGCAGGGGCGTGGATATTTGGACTGCTCGGCAGTCTGACACGCCCCCTGCAGTCTTACACGCTCCGTGTAAGCCTTCCAGTTGAGTCAGCGCCCTCATGCATATGCATGAAGCGCTGACATCGTAGTCTTAAACGGCAGTCTCTGAGTAAGACTTGGTTAGTCTTACTCGGAGGATTACTGAATCCCGGCCTTAGTGTTTGTCCCCCTGCTGCAGAGGGGATGAAAAAGTGTAATAAAGGGGCAAGCTGATCCAGGGAATTTCTAATATTTTTTAGTCCTCCTTTTACAAATTGTCCAAGGGATTTTCTATCCCTCATTCAATTTTGGCAAAAACAGAATAAACATTCTTAACAAAATTCAGGTAAACAGACATTTAAGAAGACATGGCAAAGGGGTTCCAAAAACAAGTCTCAATCCACTCAAAACCAAGGACAAGCCAATAACTCTGAATGAGTATTTAAGAGACCTTGTGGCACCATCATACTCTGGACACTTTTTCTTTCAGAAAGTCTGAATTTCTATTTTTCTCTTTGGCAACAGATTGTTTCAGACAAATGACATCTTAAAAATCATTCATCAAGGTTACAGATGGCAGTTGGAGGAAGTTTAATTTCCCTATTGAAATGCAGAGAGCTTAAAAGCCTAAAAAACAGACCAAAAACCTGGAGAAGAGCAAATCTTGAAAATCGTTCTTCTTCTTAAAGCTTCTTTTTGCAGTGGGGTTGCAAGTTCCCCCTGCACACCTTGAACTTATATATACCAACTTCAAGATCACCGTACCTTGGAGAAAAGGGAATATTCCAGGAAATGGCATCTTGGACTTAGTATATGTAATCCCATTCTTTCAGCTATTTGTAGTCTGCATTTTGGAACATGATCTAGCAGGGTACCAACATTTCAAATGGTTACCAGTAATTTCTCTTTTCCAGGGGATCATTCCTTATCCTCCAGATCAGATTGCCTTGTTTCTAATGGTTCTTCACCACATGTTATCCCAAGGAGTAATAGAACCATTTCCTGCTTCCCAGGTGGGAAAGGTTTTCATTCAAGGATGTTCCTAGTGCCAAAGAAATAAAATACTTGGACACCAGTTCTGGATCTTTTTTCCTAAACCTGTTTGTGATAGCGCCCACATTCAAAATGACATCACTTCACAACCTGTTATCTCTTCTTCCTATTTTAAGTTTCCTGGTAACACAAAACTTAAAATGATGTTATCAACACATCCCTATTCATCCAAACTTCAGAAGTTTCTTAAGGTTTTATGTGTCTGGATCACATTATCAGTTCTCGGCCTTACCCTTTCAACTATCCACTGCACCAAGAGTGTTAACAAAGTGCCTAGCTGCAGTTATAGCTCATTGTAGGTGACAGGGTATCCACATTTTTCCATATGTAGATGACTTACTTATCTTTCCAGTCTTTTTCAAAGTATCCAGAATCTTCTCTTGGATGAAAGATCTCTTACACATCTGGGATTCACTGAGAACAGTCAAAAATGCCTTTCCTGACTCCCTTGCACAGGATTGAGTTCCTTGGATGCCAACAAGACATCTCATTTACAGAGGTTTTCTTTCACAGGAAAAAAAATAGACTCTCATTTAAATCTGTTTCTAAGGTTTTCCATTTAGACTTTGGTCATTGTGAGGGAATACCTCAGGATTTTGGGTCTCATGGCATCCATGATACCCCTGGCAAGACTCCACAGGAGAAAGATACAGTGGTATCTGAACTTTCTTTGGTCCCAGCAACAGCACTCTTTATCTTTTCAAATCCAAGTTCTGGGGTTTGTCAGAACAGAAATATTTTGGTGGAGACAACAGATATCCTTAAATCCAGGTGTTCCCTTCTCTGTACCTACTCCAGAGCAATCAGTCTCCATAGATGCTTTGGACTTTTCTTGGGGAGCAGTTTCAGGAGAGATAAAACTACAGGGATGTGGGACACCAAGGACAGATGCAAACACATAAATATCTAGATGATGCTTGCCCTGATGAAGGCACTCAACTCTCTGAACCATCTTTGGCCCCAGGACCTCATCAAAGTGCTTTCAGACAATACCAAAGTCATATGGTGCATCAACTAGCAAGAGGGAATCAGGTCATATCCCCCTTTGCAGACTAGCTTTGTTAGCTTGGTATATTTCTTCCCAATACAATCTCACTCTATAGTCATCATACATTCTATCAGAGTAAAACTGTGTGGCAGACAAGCTGAGAAGGACCAGGACAGACAGAAACTAGGTTTTCCAACATTTGTTTTGTCTTTGGGGATTTACTGAAGTAGATCTTTTTGCCTCCTCTTTGAACATTCAACTGGCAAAATTATGTTCCAGGTCTCCATGCAGGAAGGCCTGGGAGACAGATGCCTTTTCTTTGGACCGGAATGTTCCTGTATGCTTTTCCACCCTTTCCACTAATATCCAGGGTACTTCTGAAGATTCAGCATGAATTCCCAATGATTATTGTGGTGATTCCTTCTGGACTAGGCAACTGTGGTTCTCCCTTCTCTTAGAAAAAATCAGGGGCAATTACCACAAGCTTCTTCACAGACAGGATCTACTCACACAAGAAGAGGGGCGTTTGATACAAACTGACATCAATCATTTTCAGTTGCCTGCCTGAATTATAAGTTCTTGATTACTTTTAAGCACTTATTTACTGAGGACAAGCAGCAGGTACTAATGGAAGCAAGGAAGCATGCTAGTAGAAAATCATATGTTAGCAAATAAAAATGGTTTTCTAGTTGATGCCAACAACATAACCAGTGTCCATTCAGGGATAGTTGCTGTCTGGTTTCACAATATTTTTTGTGAGTTACTATCCTATGGCGTTTCTAATTCCTCTATAAAGGTTAATTTACCAGCCATTTCAGCCCATAGATCCTCCTCTGTCAAGGCAGTCTGATGTCAAAATGTTATTAAAATGTGTTTTGCGTAACAGACTGCAAGTAAACCATTGGTCCTCCTTGGTATCTGAATTTTGTGTTAAGAAAAGCTAACACCTGCCACATTTGAACCAGCTAATCTGACTGGCTTGAGGTTCTTAACATGGAAAATAGTTTTACTGATTGCTGAAGCTCTTATGTTGATTCAACCCTACCTCATTTTCCATAGGGACAGTGTTTCTTTGAGAACTAATCCTTCTTTTATGCCTAAAGTTGTATCCAAGTTTACTTTAAGCCAGGCTATACGTCTCCCTATTTTCTTTGCTGAATCTAAAAATGAAGGAAAAAGGATACTCCATAGCTTGACAAAAGTATATCTCTCAGATTTTTGGCTAAATTGTTTTTCTTGTGAAGGTAAGAGGAAGGCACAACCTGTGTCAAAACAGACTATTTCCAAATGGTTGTCCAAGGCTATTACCTTTTGTTACGCTCAGCTTAACAAATCTATTCCAGGTAGGGTCAAGGCTCTTTTTACTTGGGCCTTGGCTATATTTATGGCTTTTTGGAAAGGGTTGGATTCTGGAAATATTCTAGGAGCTGCTACCTGGTCCTCTGTACATACTTTTACAAAGCATTATAAGCTTGATTCTTTCTCTAGGTCCAGCTCAGGCTCTGCTAGGACCATTCTCCAGAGGTTCCTGGACTGTTCACCTTATAGGTTCATAGGTAGGTACTAGGCTATTGGCCCAGGGCCTACGTAAGCCTAGCCAGCAAGGTACCATAGCTTACACCACTCAAGAAAGTTATTTTCCTGTGCCACTGTCCAGCAGAGACACAGAAGTGATCCCCGGGGTGTATTTCCTATTTCCCATCCACTCATCAAGATTTTTCTTGAAGAGTGCTAATGAAGAACTTTGCTTGACATAGATGGGTAGCTTGTTCCAGAGTATAGGAAGTCTCTGGGACAGGAATCTATCCCTCCAGCATGTCCTGTTTATTGTGGTGACAAGGTTTAGGTCCCTAGAACATGTAGCTTGGAGGGATTGGGATTTCTTTAGGTGTAGCATGTCCAACAGCTCTGGGTTTGACATAGCTTTATATGTTAGGCAGAGATCACCTCGGAGTAGGCGATATGCTATGGAGTAAAGCTGGAGTTTTTTGAGACAGTCAGTGCAGGGCATCTCTTTGAGGCCAGTAATCCTCTTTGTGAGGTACTTCTGTGTCCTTTCCAGCTGCTGCAGATGTCTTGTGAGGTACATTCCAAAAGGGGTGTTATACTCTATAATGGGTCTAATGAGTGACGAGTAGAGGGGAACAATGACCTCTTTTTTCCTGGATGAGAACCCTTTTATGATGAGGTGTGCCACGTAGAAGGACTTCCTGACTACTGTCGAGATGTGACTATCAAAGGAGAGACTACTGTCCACCTGGGTCCCAAGGTCTCTTATCACGCATTCGGTGTTATGTAGATTGCTGCCTATGAGGTAGTTCATGGGTACAGAGTTTTTACCACAGGGGATGACACTGCACTTTTTGGCATTGAGCTTGAGGCCATGGCTCTGACACTAGGCATCTGTCTCAGTGAGGCCCTCCTGTAGGATGTCAACATAATTTGGGGACTTGACTATGGCTCCTAGTTTGCAGCCATCTGCGAACTTCATCAGCCAGAGGCCTTCTGTGTTAGCCTGTACTTCAGAAAAGTAGATACCAAACAGTAGAGGTCCCAGGATGAAACCCTGTAGCAATCCACTTGTCACTGCCTTGAGGTCAGATTTGGAGTCTGCAACTTTTACAGTGTGGGTTCTGTCAGTGAGCCATTTGGCAACCCATCTTGTGACATAGGGATTTATACCTAGTTTAGTGAGTTTAGCTATAATTCCAGAATGGGGGATGGTGTTGAAAGCCTTGGTGAGGTCAAGATAGGCTGTTTGAACCACCTGACCCTCATCCACGGCATTGGTGACTGCCTCAAAGAAGTCGATCAGGTTCAGGAGGCATGATCTGCCTTTCACAAACCCGAACTGGGTGGGATCCAGAGTTTGGAGGTTACCAATGTCTTTGTTTATGAGTTCCATGATGATACGTTCCATGGCCTTGCAGACCAGGCTCATCAGGCTAATAGGTCGATAGTTCCCAGGATCAGTGGTGGCTCCCCCTTTGTGGAGTGGGATAACTGTTGCTGTGCTCCATTCAGTAGGCACAAAGCCTGATGCGAGGCTATTATTGAACATGGTGCTTAAGTTCGTTCTGAAGTTCTTGTAAAACGCAGCCTGGGATATTGTCTGGTCCCATGAATGCTGTGTTTCTGGCTTTAGACAGTGCAGCTTTCACCTGTGTAGTTGTGATTACAGGGACTCTGCATTCTTCTTGTATAGATATGGGCCCTTTAGGGGATGAGAGGGGGGTAAAGTTAACACTGAACCGATCTGCTAGGATGTTGGCAATATCAGTTGGTTCTGTAATTTACGTGCCTTTGTGCTGTAACTCAGAGCAGATCTGGGTGTTGCCATCTAGATTCTTGACATAGCTATAGAATGCTTTGTGGTTGTCCTTGGATTTAGTGGTGATTTTGTTTTCGTAGCTAGCATTGGAAGATCTTATAAGGGATCTCAGCTTCTTACTGAGGCTGATCAGGGAACTCCTCCACTCATGGGATTTTACTCTCTTTTGCAACAGTTTGTTCCTTCTGTTATACAGTTTGTTTATGGCAGGGGACCACCAGATTGGCTTCCTTTTTTTGGAGGATAGCATCTTGGTTCTGTGTGGGATAGCACGATCCATGCACTTGTGTAAGTGCTTATAGAGTGCATTTGTGTATGATTCAGCAGTTGTAACTGTATTGTCCATCTGCATGGGTGTCATGAAGTTCACCACTTCTGTCTTAAGAAGCATGAAGTTGAAATTTTTTACTGTGGTTTCCTTAATGGGGGTGGGGGCGGGATGTGGATATCAAGGATGATAAGCTTATGGTCGGATCGGACCAACGAGGAGTTGACTTCAGGTGTGGAACATCGGTCACTCATGTTGGTAATGACTAGATCTAGGATATTGTTGCCCATGGTGGGGGTGTGGATAAGTTGATCTAGGGCATTGGAGTTTATGAATTCCAGAAAGCGTTGAGCTAAGGAGTTGGTACACGAGTAGTTTTCCCAGTTAATGGTGGGGTAGTTGAAGTCACCCATTATTAGGGTGTTTGGTTAAACCCTAATATTTTCCAGTACATCAAGAAAAAAGAGAAGTGGGAATCCTGAGGCATGGTGGGGGATCCACCTCTGAAATATAGTTAGCTATGGCAATCTAGCCATATAGCTAAGGCTACTGTGGCAGTGATCAATAGAATGAACTTATCATAATAATAGATGTTTATATGATCACTGCTGCAGTAGCCACTCCCTCCCTCCATCCCCTTTGTTTTTTGTGTGCTATTGTTTTGCCAGGATGAGGGCATTTACGTTTTGTTCTCTCTAGTATAATCCTTTCAGAGGTCATCCTCCCTGTTTATGCTGGCAGGAAAGCTCTGAAGGGCTTTGCACCCAAACTTGTCTTGTAGTCAGTTCATCTCAAGCTACTTGATAGTTTGGACATGTGGAAGCTACCCTGAAGCTTTGAAAACTGGCCGGCCACCCTGAAGCTTTGGAAGCTGTCCAACCGTTATATCCTTGACAGGATATAATGCATATAGCTAAGTCTACTGCAACAGTGATCATTCAAACCCAAACTTGTCTTTTAGTCAGCTCATCTTAAGCTACTTGATAGTTTGGACATGTGGAAGTTACCCTGTAGCTTTGAAAGCTGGCCGGCCACCCTGAAGCTTTTGGAAGCTGGTCGACCGTTATATCCTTGACAGAATATAGTGCATATAGCAAAGTCTACTGCAGCAGTGATCATTCAAATATCTATTGTTATGATAAGTTCAACTTACACAACTGCACTTTTTAACTACATTTTTTGGTAATTTGCATAAGCTGCTAACATGTACAGCTCAGATGATTGTGACTAAGATGGTTGTCATCTATTAATAACAAGTGGCTGGGTTTGGTATGAAGGGATTTGCTTGTTATGTCTTTTAATGTTTCATTTAGAAAGCTGCTGTCATAGTTCTTAACAAAGTTCTGACTTTTAGTAACTGTTTGCATGGATCAAATCTTTGAGGACTTTTTAATACTTGCTGTAAAATGTTATTTCTTTGCAGAAGTATTTGTTTTGCTTAATATGCTTCCTACTACTTCTTAGGAAAGTTATTTTTGCAGCACCATTTGCTAGCCTATCTCTTTTCCTTACATCTTGATGTTTTGATGTAGCTGAAAATTTATCTCTTGTTTCCTGGTTTCCATACTTCATCTCTGGCTAGCACCATTGTTTTAAGCCTGAGCTGAGCATTTTTCCTCACTCAGTCACTTTTTGTCTTCAGGGAAGACTGCATCTTGCAGGATGGTAAGTTTATCCAAAATGATGTTTAAAGCTAAGGTGGCCCAGTCTAGAGTGTTTAAGTGAGTAGTAAGCACGGATATTTTGGATTTTTTTTGTATACAAGAATTCAGGTGGTATTTTGTTAGCATTGAATGGCAATGCTGAAGTTCGTTAACACTGGTCACTTAGTGTATTGGGAGGACAGTGATGTTGAGACATTTATGTTTTAAGTTAATAATGATGTTATCAAGAGTGGAGCTATATCTTGACATAGGGTTTGGTCTAGGTTGTTTGACTAACTTATCTAGGTTGTGGCAACATCATTTAATTTAGACTGTGTAGCACAGCATTGACGGCGTTAATATTGATGCCACAATGTCTAATGGTATATTGTGGCATTCCTATAGGAAAAGTCGCCAGAAAGAACTTCAATAGGATGCTTACAGAGGAAGGTGGAGGGGTGTAGGCTATGTAGAGGTGAATCTTGGTATGACCACCTAATGCTACCTCTGCTAGGATCTAATTTTGATCAAGCACTGACTTGTTTTTTTCTGCATTCATGGAGTTATTGATAGAGGCTCATACTTTTTATACAGTAAAGCACCCACACTACTACCTCCTTGTCTTTTGCTTGGTCTATTGTAATATGTGTATTAATGAGGGTAGATATATATATCTTTCAGCAAGATTTCAATTATGCCTAGTATTTGTGGTTTCTCAGTATGAAGGCATGCCTCCATCTCAACTCATTTATTGTTAATTAATACTATCAATGTTAGGGCATGCTATTTTAACTTTGTTGTATTTCACAATTATTGTATTTGGGAGGATGATATTTGCAATGTGGGGATTTTGTGTGTCCTTTAGTGAGCTGCTATTGAGTTGTTGGTTTTCATTGGTTGGATCTGAGTTAGGTTAGATGTCACCAGCCAGAAGCAATTTCAACAAAAGGTAACAGAGTTTAATGAGGTTTTGTTTTTTGAGATTAGTGTGGAATATATGCTGTTTGTGTAAGGTAGAGTTGTATAATGAATTAACTTCTGTTGACGAATGCTTTGGTTTGGGGTATGTATGCCCAAGTAGGGTGTAGGGGAGACATGGAAGGAGTGTTGGGAGATTGCAATCTTTAGGACATAGTTGTTATTTTCAGTAGTGAGAGTATAAGAAAGGAGCAAGCATATGTGCAGGAAAAGTAAGAGAAGGATGTTTAATAAGATAGTGGAAGGGTTCACTGTAAAGCCTAACTACTTGCTGGAATTCATTTAGATGAGAAGATTCTCTAATTACTAACATTAAAAGAGTTAGAGTAAGATTTGTTCATTTAAATTTTATTGCTACCAAAGTTGCTGTAAATCATAAATTTCTCTTTAAGATTACAGACAGGAGTGGTTTATATAGGAAGGGACATGTGTGGTTGGGTATAATGACAAAGACAAGGAATGAGTGGGAATGTTGAATGGGTAGGGAGAAAAGTGAATCTGTACATAGCACAGCAGAAAAGAGATGGATTAGCCCCCATGGAAAATAGAGGCTACCTAATAATATAGGTTTATCTAGCAGAAAGAGCTCAGTATCACATTCCAAGGAATAATAATTTGGATGAAACTGTAAAAAGTAGTATTTATGTTGGGAAGGGTATGCAGTAGAGGAGGAGTCTTGAATTACAGCTTTTGGCCTGCTTACAAAATTTACCCCGAGTAATGCGATTTTGCAGTTAGTCATTGTTTTGTCTTCTCATGTGAATCAGGTGCTCGGAAGCTAGTGAAAGATAATACAAAGTCACAATTTCTATTCCCTTTAAGTGGAAAAGTAAATTGTCAGCCAGAGATGGTATAACAGCTGTATCAGCTTACATCTAAGCAGCCAACAAGTAGCAGTGCACTTATTGCCAAAACAAAGTATGCAAAAAGGTTAGCAGGCTGTAAAATGTCTGGCTTGTGTTGATGTGTACGTCTCTTGGGAAGAGTGGGCATGGACCTGATGTTTAATGACAACAGTACTCTCAGGTCAGTCTTACTTGCCTAAAAGCAACCAGCAAGTAACAATGTGAGCACTGCCAAAAGTGCTTCATGTGTGGTATAGGTTCTAGCCGGCCAGTTGCTACAAATGTAGCAAGTGACTTGCTACAGTTTTTTAAATCAGAAAACTTTTTTTGTGCTTCTCAACTTTGGTTTAAAGGGCACAGATCAAAGAAGAACGGACCTGGCTCTTGCACCTCCACCACAATAGATTGGGAAATGGACTGATGGACAATTGTTTTTGCTCCTCAACTTACAATTGAGGGGAACCAGAAAGTTGAGGAGCACTGTATGCTGGATGAGCTGGGTATGGCTCACTCTGACAGGTGTCTTTAACCAGAAGGAGACTAAGAAGTTTTTCCTTGGAAAGGGAACTTTTCAGATGCCCAGAGTTAAGTTCTTCCCAATCCCATTGGATGCATTTGGCCAGGTCTCACCATAGCCCTGTCCTCTATATAGATTGGGATAGAAGGATGAATGGATGAGACAAGGCTCAGACTGAGACAGGTGTCATTTCTACTCTCTCTTTTTCCAGGGTAGCTAGAGAAAGTCCCTTGCCTGCATCACCTTCTGCTCCTTCCCCAGGCCTTGTTTCAGCCCCAGCTGTTTTGAAGCAGACAGTAGTCCTGCAGAATGTGGCACTGATGATAACGATGGAAGCATTTTCTTTGATATCAGTGCCTCCATCCATACCAGCGGCCGCAGTGCCAAGCCTTTTTGGACAAATGGCAACTAAATTTTAGGTGCTTAGTGTTGGAGGCACAGGTTCCTTTGGTGTTATTTTCAGTATCGACCAATTCAGCATTTGTATCCTCCACCGTGAAGCCTTTCTCAGAGCCAACATCAGTATTGGTGCCAGGATCTGACCACTTCAAGTTGGCATGAACCTTCTTGGCTCAAATGTGAGCTGTCAGACTAGTGGTCTTGTTACCAACTATATTAACATCAGCAGCTGAGGGACTGGAGATGGAACAAGTGCAACTACTTGATCTGATATTGTCATTTTCATTCATTCCTCAACAAATGGGTCGCTGACCCAATGTTGGATCCAGCTCAGCCACTTTCCTTCCAGAATCTTGGATCTGACTCTTGAGCACCTTACTTTACCCACAACGCCCCACAACTCTGTATTACCTTAGCTCTTGTTTGCCACTTTAACAGTTCAGATGTAGATTGTTCTTTCTCTAGCTCTAGGCTTATATATTTAATTTGTGAGTAAAATCAGTGTCATTTTTCTTATTAAATTGTTTGACTATCTATTATAGTATTCTTCTCTAAAACCCTATCCTCTCTTTACTAATTTTTTCTGTGCGATTATAAAGATTTCTGTTCCTACCCGCTACTATTGGGTATTTCTCCATCTCATTGTTGGTATTTATTTATCCTTTTACCCATCTTCAGGGTAATTCTTTAGTACCATTGTTGGCATTTTTCTAACCTTTTCATTTCTCTGTTAAAAAATATCTCTTTTCCTTCTTTCTTAAAAATTTTCTTAAGATGTCTGAAAAGCCAACAGGTTTTAAAAAATGCACTTCCTTTGGGCATAAGATTCCCAACTCAGATTCACAGGGAGTGCATCTACTGCTTAGGAGCAGCTTACCTTGAAACTCCCTATCAAATATGTGTGGGTTTCACCTCTTGGGCCCTAAGTGACTGTTGGGAACAAATTAGTTTTAAAGGGTTTGATGCCTGCTTCTGCTCCTTCCTCTTCAGCTTCTTTCTCAGTGGCTCATCCCTTACCAAGAAATACAGATCAACTACAGAGCCCAGGGAAGGTAGCATAAGAAACACTCTCCTGTCTGGTCTCTTAAACCTGCTTCTGTATCATAGCCTCCTGCCAAACTACCTAAGCATTCAGATCAGATTTCTTTGGATCTGACATCTGTGACATCAAAGTCTCCTTGGCATTGAAGTCCCTGCTTCTCTCTTGAGCTTTTGTCCCTTAGGCTCTGGTCTCCAATCTTGCAGGTGACACCCAAATGAGTGTCCTGTCCTCCTTCCACTTCATCTTCTATCAGGTCTTTCCGAAGCCTCTCTGAAGCAAATGTTGATAGGATGATGAGGAAGTTCCTCAAAGCTCAGATCCAGATAGGGGTTTTACCAGCTCCATCTCCCATCAGATACATGAGCCTTCTACATATATCCCATTCTATTATCTCTCCTTCTCCAATCCAGCCAGTGATTTCAGAGCCTTCTGATCTGAGAACCCAGAGAGCTGAAGTGTCACATCTGAAGATAGGTTATTCAACTCTGATGGTGTCCCTGACTTGTTTGGCACTGGTCCACTTAGAGCCAGATGAGTCTTGGAAATGAAGCATCAGCACTGGGTCCAGGAGGTGTTTTTGACTCCAAGGTTTTCAGAGCCATCGCTTTTCCCTCAGAGCTGCAGTGTTAGAAAGCTTGAGTCCAACTCCTCCCTCACAACAGGAGCCCAGACAGGGTTAGAACTTGGTAGCACCTGGAGTTTCAGCACTGGTGAGGCTGGCAATGGCTTCTCCCAGTCCTTCTGCTTTCAATGTGGTGGAGAGGGCTTTCTCTTAACCAAAAGTACATTCTACTCTTGCATCTTTGGAGCTTACTACCATACCTCCTACAGATATGACCTCTGAGCTTCATCACCTTATCCCTCAGGGCCAGCCAGCCTGTATGAGCTTCCAGCAATTCCTGTACAGGAACTTCCCCTATCTTCTGATACCTCTCCAGATAATTCCACTGAGGAGGTCCCCAGGAAAAGACTGTGTAAAAGGTGGCACTTTGATTCCCCTCAGGAATCTTTAATCGAAGACACTAACTTCGATGAAGGGGAAGGGTCCCCAAGATCTCCACCAGAAAACGTCTCATTTGGATACATTTTAGAGATCCTTAGCCAGAAAGTTGAATTGTTTTCCAAACCTCCTTCTTTGTTGGAGTCAGTGTTCCTAGAAGCCTTCGGGTCCAGCCCATCTACATCTTAGGTTACCCCTCCGGCGAATGACCTTACGGATCTTGTGTCTCACCAAGCATGGAAAAAGCCAGATACCATAGAATCAATTTCCCATTATCCAGACAACTTTCTCACTAAACCCAAAGACAGACTTGATTGGGATAAGGGAGTTACTGTTGATGCCATGGTTGTGATGGCAGCCACTAAAAAGGAGCTAGCTGAACAATGCTCTTCTGTTCATCCCCAGAATCAAAAGTCCAGGGCTATGGACATGTTTGGAAAGTGCATTTCTGCCTCAGCAACCTTTGCTTTACAGTTCCCCAACTACATGGCACATTTTAACAGATTGTAGGGAGACCTGATAAAGGAACTCTCTCTATCTATTCCAGGGTCCATGTCAGTGGAGAAACTTAAAATATGTTTCTTCACAGCTGGCTGTGACACTGCCAACCCAACTATCTGGGATTTTGTAAATAATCACGTCATTTGTGAATATTAGTATGATTCATATGCTTGTCTTACAAATGTAAGAGAACTATGTGTTATGTGTATATTAAACTACTAGTGCAGAAGTGTGTGTTGAACAGGGTTTGTACAGTACTGAGCTTCAAGAATGTGTCCACAGTGTACCCTACTAGAAAAGAACAGAAAGGTATATAAACTATATACCTGTGCAAATGTATGTTTTAATAGTAGAGCTGGAACATAAAGAGTTATGTTGCAAAACTTCAAGAAAATAAGTTGAAATTAAAGTGTTTTATGACTGTGTTATCTATCAGTTTCAGCTCAGGGGCAGACACAATGTCTAGAGCTAGAAGTTTTTGTATTGTCTTGAAACAGTAATAATTACTAGGTTTCAAATGTAAAAGCATTTTATTGTTTTACGACTTCCAAGTTCTGCAAACTTCTGAGAGATATCTACTTCTCACACAGAGATGTGAAAATTCTGTTAGTATCTGTTTAGCCAACTGAAGTTAGGTGACAAAGAGTGATGTCATACACGCTTACTCAACATTAATGTTTATTATTAAGTTAAGAACTCTCTCAGAGAGAGACTGGGCATTGTTTATCTTGTCTTGGACCTAGAAACATCCACTCAGCACTTCTGCCTGCATGCTGCCTGTAAGTAAGACTTAGGGCATAGCATCTCTTATAGATATAGAAAGGAATATAGTAAAGATTAGTTTAGATGTTTTCTGTTTTTATTTGAGACTGTCCTGCAATGTTGTTTTAAAATATTTCCTGTGATTCTGAACTCGGAAGTAACCGTGTTTGTTTATTGAGTATTGTCTTATTCTTTTATTATTTATTATTAAATATATTTAAACCTATCTTTGTGGCTGACATTTGTTAGGCATATTTCAACTCTTAGAATACTTGCATATGTATTTGGTGACACTGAACCCACCACTCCTAATAGGTTGGTGCTTGGTCAAAGACTACAATTTGGATTAATAGTAACATTACACAGAAGGATTGGTCACCCTTTGTAAGGGCCTTATAGTAGCTGATAAGTAAGGGTGGCTGGTGGCAGCTGGTACTACCTTATAGTCTGGGCAGAAGGGGACATAGCTAGTAAACCTGTGCCAGCCTTTCCCAGGTGTGTGTGTGTGTTTGTATATCAATAAAATCTCAAAGTGTGTGTGTGTCAGCTACTTGGGCAGGGACACAAATCACTGGTTGGACAGAGAGGGTGCTGGACGTCTTAGCTTGGCCATTCGGCTGAGATCTTAACCCTATAGCTGTGCCAGTGGGGAGTCTTATTGGGGATCTGGAGAAAGAGGGAGAAACCAACCCCAAACTGACTGTGACATCTGTGTGCTCTTAAGGGAAATTGCACTTTACTGTATGTGCACTTGTCATCCTCTCAATGTGTATGTCCCTCACAGTTGCCAGTGGTGAGGATTGAGGCTCCTTGATTACTGGGCCAGTGCAGGGGCATCACACTGTCTACCCATCAATTGGGTTCCAATGCATCCATGAGGTTAATTTCTCATTTCCTCACTGGCAGTGGGATCAGGCATAGCCATCAGGAAACATGCCTGGATGCATTTGTGTGACTTTGCCTTTTAAATCTTCTTTCATCAATGCTCCCTTTGATGGATCTTCTCTGTTTGGTCCCACAGTAAAAGAAACACTCTCCCATAGTGAAGAAGACGAAAAGACCTTTTCTGCCATGGGAATCCATTTTCCATCCCACAGAGATCCTTCTCAAGGAATCAGCACAGAGGTAAAAAGATGTGGTTCTGAAAATAACAAGGACCTTTTCAGGACTCACAAGGGGAAACTTCTCCCAGAGGTAGGGGTGGAAGTTCCAATGGAAGACACAATCCTCATGGCAGGGGTGGCCCATAAAACCAAGGGTTTCAAGATTATTTTTCCAATAGACCCTTTCAGCACTCCTGAAGGGTTGCCCGACTACTGTTTTCTGGAGGCAGTTGTGGGGCACTTGTGTCTGCACCTGGAAGTCTAAGCATCTATCACAAAAGACATTTGGTTGCAAACAATTATGCTCAGAGGATATTTCATTCCCTTTCTGCAAATCCCACCATCCAAATGGAAAATCTCCCCAATGTTCCACCGAATCAGCAGGAGGTAGCAGCCCTAATTCAAAAGCTGCTAAACAAAAGAGTCATCCAAGAGGTCCCACCAGACCAGAGGATTCAGAAATTACTCAAGGTTATTTTTAGTGCCAAAGAAAACAGGGGGCCTGAGGCCCATTCTGGATCTCAGCAATCTAAATCAGTTTGTAAAGAACTCCAAGTCCTAGATGGTCATGGTTCAATCCATTCTACCCCTTCTACAGAAGGATGACTGGATGCGTTCTATAGATTGCCAGGATTTTTACTATCTTATCAAAATGAACAGATGCTGCTGGAGACATTTGTGCTTTTGGTTGGGGGCCAGTCATTACCAATTTAGAGTCCTGCCCTTTGGTCTCACCACAGCCCCCAGGATGTTCACCAAATACATGGCAGTGGTAACAGCTCATCTCAGACTGCTCAGATTCAGAGTGTTTCCCTATTTAGATGACTGACTACTCACTGCCTCATCCAGTCATCACTTTAAAAAGGCTGGGAGTTACTTACTCCAATTATTTCAGTTTCTAGGGATCACAGTCAATTATGTCAAACCCCATCTACAACCAGTTCAAGTCTTGGAGTTTATAGGAGCTCACCTGGATACCACCAGTCAGTTGGCCTTTCTTCCACAAAGCAGAGTACAGTCTTTAAGACTACATGTCAGGGAGATACTTTCACTCCCTTCTCCCCCAGCAAAACTGGTTATTCAGGCCTTAGGATCAATGGCTGCAGCTTTTACCTTACTACCAACTGCTTGTTTCCACATGCAGATTCTTTAATGGACTCTAGCAGTTCAATAGTCAATTCTTCAACAGCCTGTGTCCCATCCTATAAAACTTTCTCAGGTTTGCAGGGGCTCCCTACTTTGGTGGATCAAGTCCAATGAAGTTTGTCATGGTCGTCCCTTTGTACTCCCACCCCCCAGTAGCCGCAGTGACCACAGATGCTTCTCAGTTGGGGAAGGGGGCATTTCTTTTGATGGACTATCCATTGCATGTGGTCCCCAGAAGACACCAGTTTGCATATTAATATCTTAGAGATGAGGGTGGTTCTCCTATTGTTGTGGACTTTTCAGAATTCTGTCCCTCTGGGGACAATTGCTATCCAAATGGACAACATGTCAGTGGTTTGGTACATCAACAAACAGGGAGGAATCCAGTCCTACCCCCTTTTTTGAGAAACAATGAGAGTGTGTCAGTGGGCAATCTCCTCCAACTGCTTTTTCAAGCAATGCATATACCAGAGAAATCCAACATGTTAGCCGACAAATTCAACAGGACAATTTTTATACCTCGCGATTGATCTCTCAGTCAAGCTGTGGTGGAGAAAATCATCCATTGATGAGATCTTGTTGAGATCTCTTTGTCTCTCCCCACAACAAGAAGTGCAACAGGTTATTTGCCCTATTCCCCTCAGGGTGAATCAGCAACAGTTGTTGTAGCCCATGTTTGCCTCTCCGGTCACTTTTACGCTTATCCCCCCTTGTCCCTGATTCCCAAATGTATTCAGAAAGCATTCCAGTTGAAGAGCAAGGTTATCCTCATTGCCCCCTTCTGGCATCATCAAGTGTGGTTCTCCTTCCTTTGGTCTCATCTCCTATGTCATCCTTGGACACTGGATCGCTCTCCAGATCTGATTACCCACCCCACAGGGGATGGCTTACCCAGATCTTTAAGGACTCAAACTGACCACATGCTTTCTCCACTTCCAATGATGGCTACACAGCCCAGGCTTTCTACCCCAGTTTGCCACATTCTGTTATGATTTCAAAAAGCCTCCACTAGAAAAATATATAAGAGTAAATGGAAGAGATTTTCTTATTGGGCTTATCAGAGAAAATTGGATCCTTTTACCACACCTATCCATGTTGTTTTAGATTTTCGTGCTTCAGCTTTTCAAGAAGGAGGTATTTTTCCATCATCAAAGTTCAACTAACAACCATTTCCAGTTATCACACTAGAGATTATACTTTTCCCCTAGCCTCTTCTAATTTATTCAAAGCCTTCCTTAAAGGAACTTTTTTTCTTTGACCTTCAATTAGAGTTCCTACTCCACAGTGGGATCTTACACTTTTAATGCAGAGTTTGACTCACCCTCCCTTTGACCTTTCAGTCAAGTCTGATTTCAAGTTTCTATCTTGGAATACAATCTTTCTTGTTGCCCTCACTTTAGCTAAGTGAGTTTCTGAACTTCAAGCACTCTCTACAAAGTCATCTTACTTGATCCTTTCACAAGATTAGAGTCACTTTACATACTAATCCACCCTTTCTGCCCAAATTGCCTCTGAGGTGAACATCAGCCAAGTAATCAACTTACTGGTGTTCTTTCCAAAATTTCTAATAAAGGCAAATACACGCTTAACGTTTTAGATGTGCAGAGATAGCTTCATTTTTATCTTGGATGAAGAGTTTCAGAAAAACTAACTAGTTGCTTATGTCCTCAGCCTCCTGTAAATTGGGAAAACCAGTCTCTAAGGTTACTTTTGCCAAATGGTTAACAGATTGCATTTCATATGTTTATTCTCAATGAGGTTTGCCTTTGCTGAGACTTCCAAATCTCATTCCAATAGATCAATGGCTACTTCATCTGCTTTGTGGGCCAGAGTTTCTATTGATGATATTTGAGCTACAGCCCCTTGGTCCAATGATCATACTTTTATTGCTTATTACAAATTGGATTTAATTTCCAGAAGCGCAGCTGTCTTTGGTTTTGTGGTATTCTGGACCATCCTTCTACGAGGGCCTCCCAAGGTTATCGTAGCTGGAGACTTTGTCCAATTCACTGAGGAATGAATGAAAATCTCAATATCAGATTTAGAAGTTATGTACATGCCATAATTATGTATCTGTGTTGTTCATTTTCATTCTTCCTCAACTCCCCACCCCTCCTTCCCCCTCTCCTTTTTATTATGGAGGGTCCTGATAGAAATATTGGAATCACTGTTCCTGTTTTCTTTCTTTATTCTTTATGTGAGCTATAACCTGTTTTTTCTGATAGACCAGCAAACTTGATCTCAGGTAATACAAGGGTGTTGGGCATTATGGGTAAAGGGAGAAGCTTGAGAGTTGGATCCAAATGTCTGGAAGAAATGCGGCCTAGCCAGATCCGAGGTCAGATCTGAGACCCATTCAATGAGGAAGAATGAAAATGAACAACACATATGCATAATTATGGTTAGTACATAACTTTTAATGTTGACTAAGTACAAGGTGTCTGGATACACTTTGGCTTCACCACAGGGCACCCACTCAGTCAGGTGTATTGGTTCTTTCATCCTCCTCTCAGAAGGCAGAAGCATAAAAAGCCACCATTGTGACTGAGAGTCCAATGCTTCTCTATACTCAGATGAGTCCCCCATGAGTAAATTGAGGATGAGGAAATAAAAAAAAAGACATTTTAATTATGTGCTGGAGTACTATACCCTTGACACTCTTTTGAATGAATAGGAGCTTTCTCTCCAATTCCCCCTGTCTACCCCAAGTTTGAGAGATATTGGAATGGATGCATCACAGGCCAGCCAACACAACCTCCCTGTGGAAGAAGTCTAACAGGACGATTTCTATTCTACCTTGTTTACTTCTTGAGTTGTCCTCCCAGCTTACAAATGGTAGTCTTATTTCTGGACAGAGTTTTGGCGAGAGCCCAGCATTAGCAGAGCAGATAACATCCCCTGCCTCGCTCCCCCCAGACCATCTGGCTTAGAGGAAGACTTACCTGGCTGACTCCATTGTGGTGTCAGCAGCCAGTAAGAAAGAACTCTTTGAGGGGAGCCCTGCATTCCAGTCCCCAGATAATGATTCCTGGATGCTAAATGACATTGGAAAGCATGTTTGTGCTTTAGGTACATTCTCCATTTGTGTGCTACATTACCTGACCCACATGACATGTTTTCAGTGTGATCTGGTAGAAGTACATTAAATGCGACAAAAAGTTGTCTCATAGTAATCTTATGTTAGAAGGAAGCTGAAGTCCCAGCTGGAAATAATGCTAACCATACCTATACTCTCCATGGTACTCATTCATAATGCTGCAGATAGAGCAGTGTGTGTGGCTGGCTCCAGGATAGTGATACTTCATTCTGCCTGGCTCAAGAACTCTAATTTTGCAGACAACTTTAAAGTATCCTTCAAAAATACTCTATATGATGGGCCCTCTCTTTTGGGCTCTATGTGAAAGACAAGTTGCAGAAAAGTGAGCAGGAAGGCAAGATGTTACCCACTGCTGGCTTCAAGTTCTCCACTCCATAAAGGACATTTTCCAGGAACTAAAATATTGCGAGGAACTTTTGTTTCAGAAAAGGTCAACAGCAACCTTCTGAGCAATGATTGTATAGGAATTCTAGTGGATATGGGAGTTTCCCAAATGGGTACCATCTCAGAGTCTGGGATGGTCTGCAGAATCAGAGGCACCATATCTCAGCCCTGTGAGAGTTAACCACAGAAGTCCTGAGGACTTGCCTGACTATATTCCTGTGAAGGGAGTTTGGGGTCAGATCTCCCTCCATCTTCACACATAGGAGGCATTCATACAGGTCAGATGGATAAAGAGTACAATAACTAGATGCTTTACGACAGAACCATAGCTAACTAATCTGACACACCATGTGCAGATCTCAACACTGAGGAGCAAAAACAAAAATGATCTTCTTAAAGAGCAAAAAAAAAAAAATTCTTCCCCTTTCCTGCAGCTGTAGCAAGCCGCATGTTAGAGCTTTTTAACAGTCTGCTACAGTTGCTACCTCATACTCTCATCTCACACTAAACTCTTCAACCAAACAGTAAATGCATTGCTGGCATTCATAAATCAATGCTGATACTGTGCTTTGCAAGCCATCAGCATCTGCCTATTGTGCCTCCTAGTAGCCATTGCTTGGGGCAGCTACTCTCTTTGCCCAACCCTAGTTATGGCTGTGCTACCAGATTCCCATTTCTTTCAGCCCCATAGCCAACTTTTTTCTTCCTGTTTCTGATGTCCCACCTGTTTAGAAGGTGGCAGCCAAAGTCAAGGTCACAAAACACTTACAAAAAACAGCCATCCAAGAAGTCTCACCAGACTAGAGAACAAAGGGTCCAGGGTTTATTCAAGATTCTTTTTGGTACCAAAAAATACAAAGAGCATCAGGCCCATTCTAAATGTATATATTTGTAATCATTATATATATAAAAAAAAAAATAGATGTCCCTGGTGTAGTGGATCCTTTCATGTCTGCTAGAAGATGTTAGAAGATGACTGGACCTTCACAACGTCAAGGGCATCCAGAAAGTTCCTGTACTTCTCTCTGGTCCAACCACAGTCCCCAGGGTGTTCACCAAATATATGATGACAGACGCAGTTTACCTCAGACTTTGGGGAATCAGAGTATTCCCCATCCTGGATAACTGGAACCAAAGTACCCCCAAAAAGGAGTCACTGATTCAAGATCTGGACTACTTGTTGCAACTGTTCTTGTCCTTGAGGATAACAGTGAATACTGCAATTACTATTAAACCATTGAAAGCTCAAATATTCATCAGTTGTCACCTAAACACAGAGACCTGTTCATCCAATCTCACTCAGAAAGGATTTCCTTCCTTCCTTTAGTCAGCTGTTTGGATTCTGTTGTTTCTTCCACTTACTTTTTAAGTCTTATGCCTCAAGGTGTTGGGGCTAATGGCAGACTCTATATCTCTAGATCTGTTAGCCGGGTACCACCTGATGGTTTTTCAGTGGATGTTAAGAGGACAGTGGTTACAAGGGTCAGATCCTATGTTCCATCTGATTTGTATTTCCTAGATGTGCCATTGGCACCCTTACTATTGGGTTTACATACACAATCTATATCATGGTTGTCCTTTATATTTCTACTTCCCATTGCCATGGTCACCACAGATACTTTTGAACTGGTGGCTATCATTATTTTGGGTAGATTGTGTAAGGGACATGGTTAGATCAAGAGCCTCTCTTGTACATCAGTGCTCCAGATATGACAGTAGGATCTTCAGAACCTCTACCCTCTAAGTGCAGTTACCATCCACTGTGACAAATGTGGCTTGTTTGAAGTGGTTATCACTTCAATCCGAAGAGTTTCTGAACTACAGTCTCTGTAGTCAAAATCCATCCGATATTACTTCTCAGAAAGACAGCATATGCCTGTGTACCAATCCAGCCTTTATGCCAAAGAAGACAGCATATCTAAATCTAGTACTCTATCAGTCTTATACTTTTCTTTTCCAAGTATTTTAATAAAGGTGACTATAGACTAAATTGTCATGATGTCCATGAACACCTTAGATATTATTTAGGTAGAACTAAATTCAAAAGAAATGATGATCAAATCTTTGTTGCCTTTACTACTCAGAGAACTAGCCAAAAATGATCTCAGATCACTCTGTCTAGGTGTCTGTCAGCATGCTTTACATTTGCTACACAAAATTCAATAAAACTTTGGCAGAAAAAGCAAACACTGATTTTACAATGATGGTGTCTACTTCTGCATTCTTTTTTTTTCTTTAGATATTCCTCTGTCAGTTATACTTTTGTGTTGATAACTTGGGCTTCACTGCATACTTTTTGCAAGACACTATAAAATGGATGTAATCCCAAGATCCAGATCCCAGTTGCCTAATGGGTAAAGCATTGGCTTCCTAAACCAGGGATTATGGGTTTGAGTCCCATTTGGGGTTGGCATAATCTAGAAATAAGTAGAGCTTTAATTTACATAAATATATATATATATATATATATATATATATATATATATATATATATATATATATATATATATATATATATATATCAAGGCTGGTCAAACAGGACAATGCACTTGAGCTCCTCCATGTTCAAATCACCATAGGCAAAATCTCATAGCACTTCCTTGCAAGCTATACGTCCCCCTCTATGACCCAGAAAATCCATAACATATATTTAAGCTTACTGGAAACACCATCTGACCCAATATCATATTCACAGGCAACTTTAATTACCTAACTATTAACTGGGAATCACATGCAGCACCAAATGTGCAGGCACAGAGATTCCTGGATTTTGTAAACACAAACTCCATGGACCAGATTGGCACTACATTGTCCAGGGATGCAAATATACTGGATCTGCTCCACACTAATTTGGGAGAGTGTCGATCACCCCCTAGTGTAATGTCTTCTCTGGTAAGGTCAGACCACAAAATGGTCTTTTTTGAAGTAAAAATAAAACCCCAAACTCCAGCTAACCCTGAGCTGTTCATGAACTAATCTAAGGACAATGTCCTACTATTCAATGATAACCTGGTAAAATTTCAAGCCCCCATAAACTATGAAAACACTGCTACCTATATGGAACTGTTCACATAAGCCCTATATAAGTATGTTAATAGCTGCATAGAGGCAACTGTATCCACAAGGAATAAATGCAGAACTAACTCAAGAAACAAGCCACTCTGGTGGAATCATAACATCAATAGGCTGTATAACAGAAGGAAGAAAATCATGGAAAAATTAGGAGGTGTATCCAGCAGGATAAAAGCACCCTCCTCAAACTAAACAAACAACTCAGTGTCAAAATAAAGTATACCAAAGCCAAATTTGATGTAAATTTGGCCTTCTAGGCCAAGGACAACCACAAGGGATTAGTTAGCTATGTTGGAAACCTCAAAGGCAATTCACAATTGTGCAGAGCTCATTGTTAATGGATCCACCTATACTGAGCCAGAAGATATAGCAAACCTACTGGCAGAAAAATGAATCTATAACTTTACCCTTTTCTCCCCTTCAAGAGCTCTTCAATGTTCTCTCTAAGGCCAAGAACACTGCATAGATGGGCCCAGACAACAATCCAGGACACCTTCTAAACAGAATGAAACATGACCTATCAGGCCCTCTAGAATTGCTATTTAACCATGGCCTCCAAACAGGCTTTGTGTCTAATGACTGGAGAACAGCAACAGTCGTCCCTCTGCACAAACATGGGCCATCTACAGACCTTGGAAACTACAGACTCATAAGTCTCATTAGATGCATATACAAAGCCATGGAAAGAATTATTGTGGAAATGATCAATGATGACATTGGAAACCTCCAGATACTGTACCTAACTCAATTTGCTTTTGTCAAGGACAAGTCAGCAAAGCAATGGATGAGGGAAAAATGGTTCACACTGCTTACCTTGACCTGGCCAAGGCATTTGACACAGTACCCCACTCTCATATTTTGATAAATTCTGGAGGTTAGGTATAAACTCTTATGTCACCTGGTGGATAGCCAGCTGGCTCACAGACAGGACCCTGGAAGTTATAATAGGGGAGTTTACCTCTACAAAGAGGCAAGTCACAAGCAGAGTCCCTTAGGCATCAGTCCTGTACTGTTACCTTTTGGCATTTAATTCTTTGAAGTCAAGGCCAATGTCAAGGGCTTCTGGCTGATCAAATTTGCAGATGATTGCAAATTAGGAGCAGTCATAGAATCTCCCACCAACATTAATGGTCTCCAGAAATGGCTGACACAAACAAATAACTTTTGTCAGAGCCATGGACTTGCCATGAAATGCATAACAGTATCCTTCAGGAAGTCATCTACTCTTGGTAACTATTATATTGACAACACACCCCTAAGAGTTGACCCAGTAGTCAGCGACTTGGGAACACACATCTGCCCTTTCACCATCACATGTCTATAGTACTGAGAAAATCATTCTATGTTGTGCAACCTATAAACAAAGGTATGGCATCTAGGTCCAAGAGGGTCATTGTCCCACTGTATTCAGCATTCATCAGACCTGTCATTGAGTACAATGGACCCCTTTGTCATGTACCTAGGCAGGCACATCCAACAAGTGGAATGTTCACACAGGTTCCTCACTAAAAGAATACAGGACATAAGTAACATGTCCTTTGCAGACCACCTCAAAGCCCTACTGTATTCTGTCTCCTATAGGATGATGAGGGGAGATCTATGCCTGATGTACAAGGCATTGTCAGACCCCACTCTGATAGACCTCCTACATACCTGTAAAACAAACAGCACTAGAATTACCCATTCTAAAGACTTAAACCTTGCCTGTGATATAAATAGGACCTGATGGAGAGAGACATATGTATCCCAGACACTACCCCTTTTCTGGAATAGACTCCCCATCCATGGGAAGATGAGTTCCCCCCCAATCCAATTCAAGTGTAACTTAGGCAATTGGATGGTGAACAGAAAATTCATCCCTGTTTTGGCACCTATGTGTCTAATGGAAACAGGCAGCCTGTAAATATGTCATTTCCCACGCCCCTTCAGACACTTATCAAGGGTACTAGGACTTGTCAGAGATTTGGAATGCATGGCTAGGCTTAAAAAGGCCCAAGTGGTTGTTAGCCTAGTACACACCTATGAACCTATGAATCTGGGCCACAATTCCTCATGGTATTTTTGTCATGACTCCAGTAAGGAGGTGCAGCTGGGGACTTAATCTTGAAATTAAAGTGTATGGACTGGATCATGTAAGATACAAAGGTTATGTACTTACCATAACATTAGATCTTCATGATCCACATATGCCACTTAACCTCCCACCTTTGACCATCCTTTCATGTATGTTCTCATGTACAGACCTGATCTATTATACCTGAGGCTGAAAAAGAAATGGGGAAGTGTGGTGTATTATGGGAATGAAGGGAGGAACTAGTTTGGCAGAGCTTGGTGGATGCTGAGATGACTGTTACCTGTGGCTTTATGGGTCATGAAAATCTAACATTCTGACATTATGGCAAGTACATAGCTTTCATATACGTATATAAGTTCAAAACAGAGATACAGACCATGAGTTTGGTGACTTGCTTAACTAACATTTAAGGGATAACACTGAAAGACAAAACACAATCAAAACAGATGTAGACTGCTTTGAGAATATCACTTAACATTAGACAAAGCATTGGCACTGGATGTATATTTAGCAAGTGGGCTAATGAATATTCAGTTAAAAAGACTGTCTGAGGAACTGGATTTTTGTAAAATAATAACAACTGATAACGAGAGTAAACCTGAGACTAAAGAATAGCATGTAGTCCTGTTCTTGAATCAGTTGAGAGTAAAGATAATGATGAGGAAACTGCAGGGTGAGCCAAGAAGGCATCTAGAAACAACTGCACAATTAGTAGTACAGAACTAAATGCAGTTCTATAGTATAAGCAAAAGTGATATAACACTTATAATCAAATATACAGTCTTGTATGCGTTTAGAATCAAAAGTAAATGTTCACGATTTGGACGTTATTGAGACTACACATGAAAAGAAAGCTAAAATGTTTAGGGATACATTAGAGCTACATAGCCAGATTTCATCATCATTGAAGACATTGCCAGATTTCAATGCAGAATTTTGCAAGTAATGAGACCATATGGCCTAAAAAATACACTGGTGTTTCAAAGTAAAAGCATTATTTTGCATCTAGATACTGGTGCAGAGTGCAATATTTTATCCAGATTAATGTTTGAAGCATTACCATTTCCAGTTCTTGTATATAAATATGAATGGACTCTGCTGACATATTCTGGTTATGAACAGAAAATACTTGACAAAATTGTATTCACAGGTAATACAAGCAGAGAAGGTTTAAACTTATATTTCATGTGGTATCTTTAGACATTTAAGTAAGTCAGTTAGACATTTTATGTTCGCATACCTTGTGATAAGTTTTGTATGGATAAAAGAAGTAACACCATACTTATGCAGAGCAGCTAGCATATTCATGAAGATACTAGCTCAAATGTCATTAAATCAGGCTTCAAGAATAGCAACCAGAAAAGCACCATAAATTTTTTAGATAAGCATTTTAATGTTTGAGTGCTATTTGTGTTTGTTTATTTGTCATTTGATTACTGGGAAAGTCTGACTGGGATAATATCCAATTTTTCAGTGGAGGTCTGGGGAGAAAAGCACCACATTGACATAATATGGTTACAGTTAAAGTTATTGCAAGACCTAATACAGAAGAACAACAGATTAACTAAGTAAAAAATCCAACTTCTGTTTATAGATTGTGAACATATACATAGTGAAAATATTTGGGCGGATATAACAAGTTCAAATAAGAACATTATCAATAGTCAAAGAATTTGCAAGCTGAAGTTAATAGAGATGACATTAAACACACTGAGTATACTCTTTGGACCAAGATAACCAGATGATATAACCTAAGCAAAATTACATTTATCCTATATCTAACAAACAGATTGACTATGTTCAGAGAGAAGCAATTAGTAAGATGAATACTGGGAGTGAGAGGAGGGTTGAGGGAGGGAGGGACTAGTTCAGACTGAGTAGTGCAGGAGCACAGACAAATTTTATTTAGATAGTCTTTCAGTAGTTGCCTGAAGTTAAAGAGGTTAGATTTAGATCTAATTTGCAGATGGATAGAAATACATTTCTTAGCAATAGAGTATGAATAGAGATTTTAGTCAGAGGATTTGTGGCGTTTATATTTGCTGAGAAGATGTTTGTTTGTCTTTCGGCTTTTTCCCGGTAAGGGGTCACCACAGCGGAACTCCGGTCCACTAATGATTGGCAGTAGATTTTTACGAAACGCCTAGGTGCCAGCTCGACGCCCAACCTTCAACAAAGGCACACCCATTCAACACATGTCTTTTGAATGCCCACTCGGCGGGGAGGACATGCAGACTCCACACAGAAGGCACTCCCAACCCAAACCGAGAATCGAACGGGAGAACCTCTTGCTGTGAGGTAACAACGCTACTGCCGTACCACCGCGGCATATATATTTGCTGAGAAGATGTTGCTCATTATTTTGAAGCAGTCTATTAAGATGGTAGGAATGGAAAGTTGGAGTAAAAGCAGAGCAGTCAGTTTGTGAATAATGTGTGTGGAGATAAGATGTACATAATCTAAGTGGTGAGGCAGTTCGAGCCAATTCAATGGTACGAATGGTAGTATGAGAGTAACACAGATGTTTCTAGATCAGCACAAACATTTTTAAAGTAGTCAGTTCAAATATTAGTTCCACTGAAAATCTTTCCTTATGTTTTTTCAACCTCACTGGAGAAGAAAGAACTATCTTGGTAGCCTTTTCAACAACAGCTATCTAAGAACTATGAAGTCTGACAATGGGAGAGGATTAGTTCTGATGGATATAGAACAATGCATCAGTACAATGGAAATAATGTTGAATATAGACTGTATAAAAAGTGGCAGTGTATTATGTAAACAGATCATACAACAGAACAAAATGTGACTTATTCGAACTATTTACTAACCATATCACATTTGAGCCATGCCATTATTTTAGTATGGGCATGACAAGAATTCCTAAATTATTTATTACATAAATCTTTTACTCAGCCTCCATTCAGTTCTGTCATGTCTGTTACCGGATCAAAAACAAAACCAAGAGCCTTATGTAGATGGAATGTTATTAAATGCTCTGCAAAATAGTAGAGCACACGTAAGAGATTTGTATTAGTTTCTAGAAATGTTGAACAAATTGATTTCACTGGTGAATTGTTTCTGGTCAGTATGTATAAAAATGATTTGTACACTGTTATACCCCAGTTCATAATGCCTTAAATAATCAGAGATTACTTACATGACAATAATTTTGTCATTATGATTAGTTGAAATGTTTCATGTGAATTACTGGATGTTGTATTATCTAAGTTTTACAAACAGTTTATTCAAGTAGTGATGGGGGCAATAGTTGTTACATTGATTGCCAAAATAGTACTGGACCAATAGGAGAAAATATATATTTATGAATCAATATTTTGGCAGTATAGAAGACTTTATATATGCTATATTGACAATATTTTTCATCGGAGAAAGTACTAAGGCAAAATTGTATAGCTTTATAGATTTCTAGATAGTACTAATAACTTTGTACAATTATCACTCAGGTAGTCAAGAGATTCTACTGACTTTCTGGATGTCAGTTTTGGCTGAATCAGTAAATGGTACAGGAAAAACCTTTGCAATGTAAAAGCAAACATTTAGAAATATATACAC
Organism: Protopterus annectens; assembly: GCF_019279795.1. Classification (NCBI taxonomy): domain Eukaryota; kingdom Metazoa; phylum Chordata; order Ceratodontiformes; family Protopteridae; genus Protopterus; species Protopterus annectens. The sequence continues at coordinate 211,736,641 of NC_056740.1, read as the reverse complement.
ACACACACACACACACACACACACACACACACACACACACACACACACACACACACACACACACACACAACAGTTGTCACTCACAATTCATCAAGGACAAAAGTGATAACAGACCAAACAGACGGGTTATCTAGGCTATTGTCCAATGGTAGTAAATTTTTGTCTGAACTTGACACTCTGAAAGAAATTTATAAGTAGACTAGAGGACATGAGGAGAACAAAATTATAGAATTTTTTGATGATGTAATACGGGGTTGAGATGAGTTACAGACTATTACAACTAATGCCTATATTAACAGTTTCTTAATTGAAACATCTGAATGATTTTGGTAATGCATTTGTCAAAGAATACAGTCTGGATAGTGCAAATATCAAGAAAATAATTGTGTACCACTGGAATATCTTAAAGGACTATGCAGATGTATTCAAAAAGGAAGGCAATACACCTAAATTCAAATACAGGAAGCTTAGAAATTTGAAGGCAGGTTTTAAAAAGAAGGCATTATAGGACCATAGAAACTATGAGGCAAGTAAGTCTAAAAACTAATGTGTGCCTTGCCAAATACCATGCTCAAATATACTCTTCACTTTCAGGAGAGAAAGTAAACTTTTCAGATCAGGGATGAACTTATGGATACCTGTCCAATTGTCAAGGTTAGTCTTGAAGTAGGAAGGGGTCCAGCTACTGAGGATGCACAAGCCAGTACATTTCTTCATGCCAGTCCCAAGCCTGGATAAATGGGGAGTGTTACATCAGGAAGGGCATTTGGTATAAAACGTACGCCAAATGACATATGCGGACAACAATATAGATTTCCATACTGGATCGGTTGAGGCCCGGGTTAACAATGACTGCCACCAGTACTGTTAGCCAGCAGGGTGCTTGTGGAAATTGGGCTACTGTTGGCCAAAGGAGAAGGAGAAGAAGTGGGGAAAGGCATGCCTGAAAGCAGAAAGAGAGGAGGAAGGTTAGGAGTGTGGTAGTGAGGGCAGGAACTTTGAATGTAGGCATTATGACTGGTATAGGGAGAGAGATGGCTGATATGATGGAGCGAAGGCAGGTTGATATATTGTTCATGCAAGAGACCAGATGGAAGGGGGAGTAAGGCCAGATGTATCAGAGGTGGGTTCAATTTGTTCTATTGTGGTGTGGATGGGAGGAGAAATGGGGTGGGGGTTATACTGAAGGAACAGTATGCCAAGAGTGTTTTGGAGGTGAAAAGAGTGTTAGATAGAGTAATGTTTATGAAGCTGGAAATTGATAGTGTGATGGTGAATGTTGTTAATGCATATGCTCTGCAAGTTGGGTGTGCGATGGATGAGAAAGAATAATTTTGAAGTGAGTTGGATTTAGTGGTGGTGAGTGCACCCAAGGGTGAGAGACTGGTGATTGGAGTGGATTTCAATGGGCATGTTGGTGAATGGAACAAAGGGGGTGAGGAAGTGATGGGTAGATGTGGTGTTAAAGAGAGGAATGCAGAAGGTCAGATGGTAGTGGATTTTGTGAAAATGATGGACATAGCTGTGGTGAATATGTGTTTTAAGAAGAGGGAGGAGCATAGGTTGATGCACAAGAGTGAAGTTAGATGCACACAGGTGGATTATATCCTGTGCAGGAGGGCCAGTCTAAAGGAGATTGGAGACTGTAAAGTGGTGACAGGGAAAAGCATAGTTAGGCAGCACAGGATGGTGGTCTGTAGGATGATGCTGGTGATCAAGAAGAGGAGGAGGAGTGTGAGGGCAGTGACAAGGATCAAATGGTGGAAGTTAAAAAAGGGTGATTGTGAGGTGGAGTTCAGGGAAGAGTTAAGACAGGCATTGGGTGGGAGTGGAAGTGAAGAGTTACTGAATAGCTGGGTAACTACAGCAGAGCTGGTAAGGGAGACAGCTAGAAAGGTGTTTGACATGACATGCAGAGAAAGGAGGACAAGGAGACCTGATGGTGTAATGAGGAAGTACAGGAAATTATACAGAGAAAGAGGTTGGCAAAGAAGAAGTGGGATTGTCAGAGAGATGAAGCAAGTAGACAGAAGTATAAGGAGATGAGGCATATGTGAAGATAGAGGTGGCAAATGCTAAGGATAAGGCATATGGAGAGTTGTATGAAAGGTTTGACACTAAGGAGGGAGAAAAGGACCTGTACTGCTTGGCTAGACAGAGGGACTGAGCTAGTACAGATGTGCAGCAGGTAAGGTTGATAAAGGATAATGAGGGAAACATACTCACAAGTGAAAAAAGTGTGTTGAGCAGATGGAAAGAGTACTTTGAGGGGCTGATGAATGAAGAGAATGAGAGAGAGAGAGAGAGAGAGAGAGAGTGAGAGAGAGCAGGTTGGATGATGTGGGGATAGGGAATTAGGAAGTGCAACAGATCAGCAAGGAGGAAGTTAGGACAGCTATGAAGAGGATGAAGAATGGAAAGGCTGTTGGCCCAGATGACATACCTGTGGAGGCATGGAGATATTTAGAAGAGATGGCAGTGATATTTTTAACCATATTGTTTAATGAAATCTTGGAAAGTGAGAGGATGCCTGAGGAGCGGAGAAGAAGTGTTTTGGTACTGATTTTTAAGAATATGGGTGATGTGTAGAGCTGTAGTAACTACAGAGGGATAAAATTGATCAGTCACAGCATGAAGTTATGGGAAAGAGTAGTGGAAGCTAGGCTGAGAAGAGAGGTGATGATTACTGATCAGCAGTATGGTTTCATGCCAGAAAAGAGCACTACAGATGAGATGTTTGCTCTGAGGGTGTTGATGGAGAAGTATAGAGAAGGTCAGAAAGAGTTGCATTGCGTCTTTCTGGACTTAGAGAAAGCATATAACAGGGTGCCTAGAGAGGAGTTGTGGTATTGTATGAGGAAGTCAGGAGTGGCAGAGAAGTATGTAAAGAGTGGTACAGGATATGTGCAAGGGTAGTGTGACAGAGGTGATGTCTGCAGTAGGAGTGATGGAAGCATCTAAGGTGGAGGTGGGACTACATCAAGGATCAGCTCTGAGCCCTTTCTTATTTGCAATGGTGATGGACAGGTTGACAGAAGATCAGACAGGATTCCCCATGGAGTATGATGTTTGCAGAAGACATTGTGGTCTGTAGTGAGAGTAGGGAACAGGTTGAGAAGACCCTGGAGAGGTGAAGGTATGCTCTAGAGAGAAGAGGAATGAAAGTCAGCAGGACTAAGACAGACTATATATGTGTGAATGAGAGGGAGGATAGAGGAATAGTGAGGATACAGGGAATAGAGCTGATGAAGGTGGATGAGTTTAAATACTTGGGATCAACAGTTCAGAGTAATGGTAAGTGTGGAAGAAAGGTGAGGAAGAGAATACAGGCAGGGTGGAGTGGGTGGAGAAGAGTGTCAGGACACATGGCCAAAGTGGTTAGAAAAACATTTTATATAGCCCACCTAATCATGAAGGGATTCACATCTAGATCAGGGGAGGTCATCGTGCCTCTTTACTCATCCCTCATCAGGCCCATAATTGAGTACAATGCCCCTTTTGGGATGTACCTTACCAGACACCTGCAGCAACTGGAAAGACCCCAAAAGTACCTCACCAAGAGGATCAAAGGGCTCAAACAGATGCCATATGCTGCCCGGTTAAAGAAACTCCAGCTCTGCTCAGTGGCATACCGCCTGCTCAGAGGCGATTTGTGCCTGACGTATAAAGCCATGTCCAACCCGGAATTAATGGACATGCTGCACCTCAGAAAATCCAAATCCCATCGAGCTACTGGCCGAGAGACTTGAACCTCAGCACTGAAATAAATAGGACATGCTGGAGGGACAGATTCATAACCCAGAGGCTCCCTTCACTCTGGAATAAAATCCCAGTCCAGGTTAGGCAGAGTCCCACATTGACTCTCTTCAAGAAGAATCTTGATGAGTGGATGGGAGATCGTAGGTTTACCCCGGCTATCACTTCTGTGTTACTGTTAGACAGAGGCACAGTATACTAACCTCAAAAAAAGGCATAGCAAAATTAATTTAAAATGGGTGGCGAAAGCCAAACACACTCTGGCTAGGCTTATAAATGCCCTAGGGCAGATAGCCTAGTATGAACCTATGAACCTAGGAGTGATTTGTGAGAGATGGGCACCAGTAAGAGTGAAAGGGAAGCTCTACAAGAGGATAGTGAGACTAGCTATGTTATATGGGTTGGAGATGGTGGCATTGACAAAAAGGCAGAAGTCAGAGCTGGAGGTGGCAGAATTAAAGATGTTAAGATTTTCACTGGGTGTGAAGAGGATGGACAGGATTAGGAATCATTATATTTGAGAGTCAGCTCAGGTTGGACAGTTTGGAGACAAAGCCTGAGATGTGAGATTTTGTTGGTTTGAACATGTACTGAGGAGGGATGCTGGGTATATCAGGAAAAGGATGCTAAGGATGAAGGTGCCAGGTAAGAGGAAAAGAGGAAGGCCTAAGATAAGATTTATGGATGTGGTGAGAGAGGACATGCAGGTGGTTGGTGTGACAGACCAAGATGCAGGGGACAGGAAGACGTGGAAATAGATGATCCACTGTGGCGACCCCTAACAGGAACAGCTGAAAGAAGAAGAAGAAGTCTTTATTCCAAAGTTTTTTATTGATTTTTCAGTAACAATCAATGTGAAATTGTTCGATCTCGCCGTTTGTTCTTACACACGGGTTTGGAGCCAATCCTCGGCTCCGAGTTGGCCGCTTCACAAGCTCTGCATCTAATAGAAAGCTCGAGGCACAGACTATATCCCATGATCCTCCTCTACCATCTCTCAGATCTAGTTTGTCGCTGTAGCTGATCGCATCGAAAGGAGAGCTCAGGCCAGTTAAAACTTTCAATTTTTTCTTTTTCTATTTTAAGAACTGTTAAAATTTTTTTCCTAGTGTATATATATATATATATATATATATATATATATATATATATATATATATATATATATATATATATATAGAGTGTTAGTGTGTGTGTGTACCTTTAGCCAGGTTTTGTGGCCCATAGATGTTTTATACATATAATCTTAGGGCTTAGGCCTATTTTTTTTTTTCTGTCAGGGCTCTGACAGTTAGTAGTAGTAGAACTTTAGTAGATTTTTCCTAGTATTTCGCTAGTTAATATTTGTGTGCAGTGTTTTGATATTTACTCCCTTATATATTCATATATCTATATTTACTATAGTTTTTCATAGTTATATTAGGACTGCTGCTAATTTTTAGCTGTTTATATTTCTTAGTAACTTAGTGTTATAGTGTCTTAGAATAACTTTTCTTGCTTGATAAAGTTTGTTCCCTGTCAGCTATGTCTGAAAAAGTTAAATCAGGGTTCAAAAGATGTCAGTGTGGACAGAAGATGTCCATTACTGACAATCATGCTTCCTGTGTCTACTGTCTTGGCCCTCTCCACCTGCAGGAGGACTGCTCTATTTGTCACTCCTTCAGTGGAAGGGTCATGATGGAAAGGCGCAGGAAGCTGATAAAAGGGGCTTACTAAAGCCTGATTTTCAGGAAGCCTTGGAAAAGGCTGATCAGACATCTAAGTCTTTGAAGGGGTCGAAGACTTCGAAGGTATTGGAGCCCAGGTCATCGGCTCCGAGCACCTCGTCTAAGGTTCGGTCGCCGGCTCCACAGACCTCGGGGCTGAGCACCGAGCGATTATCTCTCATCGAGCCTCAGGTCTTGGAGCCGGTGTCGGAGGTGCCTCCACCCTCGATCCTTCAGTCGGTGGCATCTTCGGCCCCTTCGACCCATTCTTCCAGACCTTTATCAGAGACTGACGTGGATCGTGTGGTACAGAAGCTCATGGAGAATACGGCTCTGTCCAAGCTAATTGCAGTTTCGTCCCAGTTGGTTTCAAAACTGGAAGCCCTCCCTGTATCTCCAGCAGATCCTCCTCCGAGACCCTTCGAGTCTTCGGAGCTGGGAGAAGAGGAACCGATGATCATGGAACCCTCGGTGCCAAAGCCTACTTTTGTGCGATCGGCGCCACTGACCTCGACTCCCTCAGAGCCCATCGAGGAGTCATGGAGCCGACGGTCTCTCCTTGGTTCCGGGGCCGAGAGTCGAACCGAGCTGTTGGTTCTGACTCTTCCTCTCGGAGCCTCGGCTCAGATTAGTTCGGCTCCATCCTCGGGGTCAAAGCCCGTGGTCCCGGTTTCGGGGAAACTACCATGCTCTTCGGACCTGGTGGAGTCCTCGGCCCGGGGCTCTGGTGCCTTCGACGTTATGAGGAAGGTCTTGTCTGAAAAGACATTCAATTCATCTGAGTCATCTTCTCCTTCCCCTAAAGGGCCGCATTCTGTTTCTGTACCAGCGATCCCACCCAAGCGTAGAGATCCAATGCCTCAGCCAACCCCAGAGGGTGTCCCCTGTTCCTCGGAAGCTTCACCAGATGCCACATCTGATGAAGTCCTGAGGAGAAGATTGTGCAAGAGGAGGCACATTGATTCTCCACAAGAATCACTCACATCGGACACCGATTTGGAGGAGCCAGAGGGGTCCCCACGGTCCCTCTCGGAGGATGTCTCGTTTCCTGACATCCTGGAGATTTTGAAACAGAGGGGTGATTGGCAGACCATTGCCCCACTGAGGATGAATCGGTGTTGCTGAAGGCATTTGGGGCTCAACCTTCTACCTCCTGGGTGACCCTGCCCTTCGATGAACTAATGGATCTGATAGCTCAAAGGGCATGGGAGACTCCAAATACAGTGGAACCAGTCCCTAGGAAGCCGAATAAGTATATTACTGCCCCCTGAGACAAGGCTTATCTTACAAAAGGAGTCCCAGTGGATGCTATGGTGGTAGCGGCAGCCACGAAGAAGGAAATGTCTGCGTCATCTTCCTCTGTTCATCCTCCTAATAAGGATTCCAGGATTATGGACAGATACGGGAAGCGCGTTTTCAGTTCAGCAACTTTTTCCATGCGTTCGCTGAACTACCTCACGCATTTTACACGACTTCAGAGAGATCTCATTAAAGAGTTGGGAGATACTCTCCAGGGTAATATAGATGCTGCTGTCTACGAAAAGGTAACAGCACAACTTAACACCCTCACTTCGACAGTAAACTTGTCCATGAAGCTCATCTCGTATGCGGCCAAAGGGTCGAGTAGGGCTGCAGCTTCAGCGATCGCTCTGTGGAGGCAATCCTGGATGTGCCTTTGCTCCTTTGTGGAAGCCTTCAAGTCTTCCTTTACCAATGGCCCATTCGATGGTGCCACCCTGTTCGGTCCCAAAGTGAAGGAGACTCTCACTCGGTGTGAGCAAGAAGGTAAGACCCTGTCTGCCGTAGGGGTCCATTTTTCTGCCCCAACCAGACCATACCCCAAAGGGCAAAGAGGTGGAAAAATGTGGTTCCGAAAGACTCAGGGATCTTTCCAGCCCACACAAAGCGACGCCCCCTCCAGAGGCAGAGGAGGAGGCAGGAATGGAAGACTCCACCCAGGTGGCAGAGGGGGTCCACAGAACCAGGACGACAGGGATAGCATCCCTGGGAAGCCCTTCCAGCACTCCTGAAGGGAGGCGTGACTGTCATACTCTGGAGACAGTCGGAGGTCGCTTAGCTTTATACCCAGAGGCCTGGCTAAGTCTTACATCGGATTCTTGGGTAAAAAGCGTAGTAACCAGAGGATACAATATCCCTTTTATCACCATGCCCCCCCAACAAAAGAGATTTCCAGATGTTCCACCCAGTCTGCGAAATCAAGCAGCCGTAGAAATAAAAAGGCTGCTCAAAAAAAGAGTCATCCAACCAGTCCCGGCGAACCAGATAGGATCCGGAACTTGCTCAAGGTTCTTTTTAGTTCCAAAGAAAACAGGGGACTGGAGGCCGATTTTGGACCTCAGCAAACTCAATACCTTCGTAAGGAAGGAAAAATTCTGGATGGTCATGCTACAGTCGATCCTTCCCTTCCTACAGAAGGACGATTGGATGTGCTCTATAGATCTCACGGATGCTTACTACCATATCAAAATGGCCAAAGCATCCCGAGATCATCTGCGCTTCCGGCTGGGAGCCAGTCATTTCCAATTTCGAGCACTGCCCTTTGGTCTCACCTCAGCCCCCAGGGTGTTCACCAAATGCATGGCAGTAGTGGCGTCTCACCTGAGGCAGTTAGGATTTCAGGTGTTTCCATATCTGGACAACTGGCTCCTCACCACCACCACCAAGCATCGTCTGTTACAATCCAGGGAATACATGATTAACCTTTGTTCCCATTTAGGGATCTCAGTCAATTTCGAAAAATCTGCCTTATCGCCCTCGCAGCATATTTCATTCATAGGGGCAGAATTAGACACTACTACAATGCTGATCAAACTCCCACAAACAAGAGTATCAACCCTCAGAGACCAGGTCACTATTCTGATTTGGAACAGAAAAGTTTCTGCGGCACAAGTGCTGAAAGTGCTGGGCTTGATGTCAGCCACGTTGATTGCAGTTCCTCTTGGCAGGATGCACATGAGGATCCTCCAGTGGCTGCTTTTCCCGCAGTGGTCGTTCCAACAACTCCCTCTGTCTCACCACATCTCGATCACGGAATCTTGCAAGCGGGATCTTCAATGGTGGCTAAACAGTCAGAATCTGACGATGGGTCGTCCGTTTGTATTACCCAGTCCTATAGCCACAGTAACCACGGACGCTTCCCTGATGGGGTGGGGGGGACTTTTTCAGGGGAGAACAGTCCAAGATAGAGTACAATCTGCATATCAATGTTCTGGAGCTGAGAGCAGTGTTCCTAGCATTGCAACACTTTCATGAGTCCCTACCTCTAGGAACAGTGGCAGTTCAGACAGACAATATGTCGGTGGTCTGGTACATAAACAAGCAGGGTGGAACCAGATCTTATCCATTATGCAGAGAGGCCCTGAGAATTTGGCAATGGTGGCATCCACAGGTCATTTTCTGATAGCAACGCACATCCCGGGGTCATCCAACGTCATTGCGGACAGGTTGAGCAGAGCCATCCTGTTACCTCACGAGTTGTCCCTGAACAACCAAGTGGTGGAAAGGATTTTCCGCAGATGGGGCCAGCCTTGCTGTGATTTTTTTGCATCCCCCTTGAATGCCAAATGCAGAAGCTACTTTGCCCTTCTTCCCCCTCCGGGGGGTGCCCCCAGGGATGCACTAGTGCACGATTGGCCCCCGGGTCTCCTGTATGCTTTCCCTCCTGTCCTCTTGATTCCCAAATTTCTACAGAAAGCCAGGAACCTAGAAAGATGATCATACTCATAGCTCCATTCTGGCCTCAACAGATCTGGTTTCCCTTTCTTCGTACCCACCTGATGGAGGAACCATGGATTCTGGACCCAGAGCCAGATCTTTTGACTCACTCATCAGGAGTTCCTCATCCGTCCCTACGGTCCCTCAAACTGACAGCTTGGCTACTCCACTTCCCAATTTAGCCAGGTCAAAGTTTTTGTCTTCTTCAGTACAGCACATCCTACTTTCTTCTCACAAACCTTCTACCAGAAAATTATATAAAAGCAAATGGAAACATTTTGCTTGCTGGGCGTCAACACAAGGATTAGATCCCTTGGTGGCCCCTATACACAAAATTCTAGAATTTTTATCCACACTGTTTCATGAAGGGGCCTCTACTTCTACGATAAGGGTGCAATTAGCGGCCATATCGAACTTCCATGTAGGTGAAGGGGATTCTTCAATTATGTTGCACAGGCTTTGTAGGGCCTTCATGAAGGGTACCTTTCACCTTCAACTACCCATCCGCGAACCGGTTTCCCCATGGAATTTGAATTTGATGTTGTCTCAGCTTATACTACCACCTTTTGAGCTAGCGTCAACATGTTCAATTAAGTATGTGTCATGGAAGACCCTATTCCTCATCGCTAGTACCTCGGCTCATAGAATTTCAGAGCTACAGGCACTGTCAGTCAGACCGCCATACATGATTTTTCACCCTGACAGAGTTTCCTTGCGTACTAATCCGTCCTTTCTCCTGAAGGTATGCTCTGTATTTAACATTAACCAATCCATTGAACTACCCACATTTTTCAAAAATCATTCAAACAAATTAGAATACATGCTACACAAGTTGGATGTACATAGACAACTGAGATTTTATCTGGACAGGACAAAAAACTATAGAAAATCGGACCAACTGTTCGTGTCATTCATGGAGAATAAGAAAGGCATGGCAGTAACCAAGCGGACATTTTCCAAATGGCTTTCGGACTGCATAAATTTTGTTCATTCTGCTTCAAAACAATCACTTCCATTCAAACCTAAGGCTCATTCTACCAGGGCCATTTCTACTTCTTCTGCCCATGCCGCTCTTCTTCCGTTGGATACTATTTGTGCAGCGGCTACGTGGGCAAAACCTCATACGTTTGTCGCTCACTACAAAGTAGACAGGTCCTCCAAGGACAGAGCATCTTTTGGTTCCACTGTACTCAGGAACGTTCTTCCATAGTCACCCAGGGTAACGGAGCTAGGGACATTACCCGTGTGTAAGAACAAATGGCGAGATCGAACAATTTCACATAAAGAAGTTATGTTCTTACCGTAACGTTCCATGTGAATTGTTCATCTCGCCTTTGTTCATACATCCCCTCCCTCCATCCCCCACTACGTTCTGGAAGAACGGGTATGACTAGTGTCTGGTTGGTTTGTCTATGTTACCTTCTCTACCCAATCCTCAGTAAGTAGCCTATTGTCTATTTGCCTATCTGAGGGTGGTTCTAGTAGTATTCAGCTTCAAGTGTGTGTGATGGCATGAGAGTTAAACTCAGTGATTAGTACTGCTTTCTGGTTCTTGCAAACTAGATCTGAGGGATGGTAGAGGAGGATCATGGGATATAGTCTGTGCCTCGAGCTTTCTATTAGATGCAGAGCTTGTGAAGCGGCCGACTCGGAGCCAAGGATTGGCTCCGAACCCGTGTGTAAGAACAAAGGCGAGATGAACAATTCACATGGAACGTTATGGTAAGAACATAACTTCTTTTTCAAACAACAAATTATGATAAAACTATGTACAGATTTTACAAAGGAGAAGTCTTGAAGTGAAGGGTGTCACTCTGCTTAACATGCAGGAGTACATTGTTCCAGAGACAAAGCTACCAAGGGGTAATAAATCTATCACTCCAATATATTCTATTTATGTGTTGGCAGAGGTTCAGACTGATTCTTGGTGCAGGTGTTTGTGCATTCATTTGTCCTGTAATGGTATAAGAGATCCATTTGGCTGTGGTCTTTGATGGCACAGGATGCCAGACATAGATCGCCACACAGGATTATATAAGAAACAGTGGATACAGATAGGGTTTCTAGCATGTTTTGATAGTTATGGGCTTTTAGGTTAGTAATCTTTTTCATCAGAAACCTTTGGGACTTTCTAGATGCATGATTTGCCTGGCTAGTGCATGCTGAAATAGGCATTGTATTCAGTAGTTGGTCTAATTAAAATAGAGTACACAGGAATGATAGTATCCTTTGCTCTATAAGAGATACGTTAGGAAATCAATTGTGTTTGATAAAATGATTTCCTAATATGTTGCAACCTGGAGGACAAAGGTTAGGGAATTTTTGACCAAGGAACCAAGATCCCTGACCATTGCATCTGAGTGGCATGGGATTTTGGGTATACTGTAAGTTGTAGATGAGGGGTATTTCCCAAAAGAGGCAATGCTGCATATTTTTTTTTGTAATTAGTTTGAGACATTTCTCTGTAAACAATTGGTTTGTAAGGACTACTTCTTGCTGAAATGTTTCTTTTGTTAATGGAGAAATGGATGATAACACCCAGTTTATAGTCATCTGTGAGTCTGGGTAGTCAGAGGTCAGAGTATGTGTTATAGAAGTCAGAAAAGTATATACCAAAAGGTATACACAAATATATCCTTGTGCCTACTGTGAATAATATAAATACTTCCACAACAATCTCTCTGTGACAGTGAGTAATTATGAGAGAGGTCTTGGATGTATAACATAACATGATTGCAGTTCCACTTGTGTGGTCTATCCAGTATTGTCTGACAACTAAGAGGCATTCTATTTGGGGAGCATGTCTCACAGACTGTCACAAAGAATATATGAGCATATTTATGCCATCAAATATAAGCAGTCCACAAATTCTTTGCTTAAACAGTCAATTTACTTGCAGTAATTTCAGGAAATTTCACTTCTTTGTATTGAATCAAGTAGTCAGGACAATACAGGAGGAGACATTAATATTAAGGAAAAATGCTGGCAGATAAGGATGGATGGTGCAGTTGTGCAATGGTTGCATTGTCACCTCACAGTAACAGGGTCTTTGGTTCGATTCTTGACTGTGGTGCCTTCTGTGTAGAGTCTGAGTGTCCTCCCTGCATTTGTGTGGGTTTCCTCTGGGTTTTCTTCTATGTTACAAAGACATCCATCTGGAGCATTTCTCCCTGGGCCTCCACTGAAAATTGGTTTTGTTCCAAGTCAGACTTTCCCAGTAAACAAATGTTAAATAAATAAATAGGTTCATAGGTAAATACTAGGCAAGCTGCCCTTGTGGGCCATTTTACACCTAGCCAATTTCCCTTTTTGTGCTTGAAATAACCTACCCTATGGTTATAGACTGGCCTTACCCATCCTATGGTTGCTAATTATATATTATTCCTAATAAGAATATCTGGGATCATACCATAGATAATTTGAGGGGACCCAATCAAGGAATAAAGCATTTAAAAAATGAATCTGTCCATTTGTAGTACGGGGGCAGACCTGTGGTAAACTTTGTCTTTCCTATTCATAGATCTAAGTTGTACTTTAAAATGGACAGTGATGAACTTTGTTTTATGTGGATGGACAGTCTCTTCCATAGCAGTGGTATTCTCTGTGAAATATACATTTTCCTCCAAACCATTCAGTTGAACTAAATAACCAAAAGTTACCAAAAAAAAAAAAAAAAAACTTCACAAAAATAAAAACAACATGAATACAAACAAACAAACAAAAAAAAAAGTTAACAAAATGTTGCAGTAACCAAGATACCATGCCCAACTTCCTCTTTTTGTTTGTGTCTTTCCCCCGGTTAGGGGTCGCCACAGCGGAACTCCGGTCTGCTAATGACTGGCAGTAGATTTTTACGTGCTGGTTTGCCGGGCCTAACGCAGAACCTTCAACAAAGGAACGCTCATTCACGCATGTCGCCACACAGAAGACGGTCTAACTGAGAATTGAACGGGCAACGTCTAACTGTGAGGCGACAATGCTACCGCAGCACCACCACCACAGTAAACCATGCCCAACTTCCTCTATGATCATTAAATCATTTTAAAACTGAAGGCTACTAAATAACAATGCTGTTTTCTCATGTTTCAACTCCATATCTGATGTTGTTCTTTTCATTCTTCCTCACTATTGGGTTAGGATCTATCCCTCGGATCTGACATGGCCACATTGTTTTGGACTTGGATCCTAGTCTTGAGATCCTCCTTCTACCCATAATGACCTACAATCTCTGTAGCTTCCTCGGATCTCGTTTGCTGCTAGCTGGTATGACGTGGATTCCTGGTCTCATTAGAGCTTTGCTACTTGGGTGATGATGTCTAGTTTTTGCTTCCTAAAGTTATCCCATCTTTAGTTTGTATACTTTTCACTCTTATTCTCCTCCCCTTCCTTTCAGATTCACTGGCTTTAGGGACTAGTTGGAGTGTTTACCCTTCATTACTGCTTCTTCTCTCTACACGATTGGCATTTTGGCCTTTCTGTTTCAATTTGTCCCTCTGTCATGAACTGCTACAAAAAAGAGGTTATACTCATATTTATATTTTGATGTTAAGTTGTCTATCTCGCCTTCATTCTTGCTGGATGGGTTCGGAGCCGACCTCGGCTCCGACTCGGCCACTCTAAAAGCTCGAGAGTTGGTTCCACCGGCTCGATGCTCCCCTTATATCCCACAATGCTAGGCGTGAGTTACCTCAGATCTCGTTTGCCGCTACAGCGATCGAGGTGTGTTTTCTACCGGCTCCAGGTTAGTGAAAGTTTAGACTAGTTTAAATTCTTTAAACTTAGGCTAGTTAGTGTAAATTTCTTTACCACTTAGTGTAGTGGACTTGTTTATTCCCTTTTTATCTTTCCAGTCCCCTCCCTTTATAAAGAACACTAGTTCTTCCCTAAGGCCTTCGGGCCCTTCCTTCCCTTTCCTTACAGTGTGTATGTGTTTTACTTAGGGAATTTTATTAACTTACCTTTAGTTTTAAATAATTCCCTTTTAAACCTATCAGTGTAATCTGTGTGTGTGTTTTTTGTGTGTGATTACACTTCGGGTTCCTTGAGTATGTCCAAGGATACAAAGGTCTCAGGCTTCAAGAAGTGTGACTCGTGCTGTCAGAAAATGTCTCTGACAGACGGTCACACTTCTTGTGTGTACTGCCTGGGACCTTTACACCTGCAGGACTCTTGTGCTGTATGTCATGGCTTCAGCCCTAGAGTCCTGCAGGAGAGAAAAAATAAGCTCATTTTGAGGGGCTTAATTAAGCCTGAAGGTTCCCTTCCTGTGTCTTCAGGGAAACCTTCTAAGGCTTCTAGGACCTCGGCTCCAGCTTCAGAGTCTAGGCCTAAGGCTTTGAAGCCTACTGCTTCATCGGCTCCGGCTGGAGCCGATGAGTCTCTGACTGCTGTTTCAGTGGTTTCCTCGGCTCCGGCCGGAGCCGAGGCATTAGAGAGTCATGGGTCGGCTCCGATCATACCGTCGGAGCCGACATCTAGAAAGAGATCGAGGTCACCGTCCCTTGGCTCCGTTCATTCGGCTCCAGCATCTCCCCTGCTGTCTGAACAGAGCCATAGATCTCACTCCTCCAGGTCATCGAGGCTATCAGATCATGACCTCCAGAGGGTAGTGAGTAGACTTTTGAAGTCCGAGGCACTGGCCCAAATGTCCAGAGTCCGACTCATCAGTCGATGCCTCAGCTTGTTCCAATTAATATTCCTCCTCCGACTCCTTTGAGCTCGGAGCCGGGGCGTCTCGGAACCGAGACTGTGGTAGCGTCGGAGCCGATACATTTGTCTTTGGCTCCGTCGTCGGCTCCGATTTCTTCCTTTGAAGAATCTCGGCGCCGGGCTTCCCTCGTCGGCTCCGAGGGGGTAAGTGGCATCGGACCCTTGTCCGACCCCCCTCTCCCTCTCGGTGCTTCGGCGCTGGTGAGTTCGGCTCCGACATCGGCCTCGGAGCCATCCCTGTCGGTGCCGAGGGAGGTTCTCAGCTTCTCGAAGCGGGGACCTCTGGCTCTGCCTGACAGGGGTGCATTCGAGGTCATGCGGAGTGTGTTGGAACCTTGTTTGACTCCACAGTCGGCTCCGTCCGCCCCTCCCACTTCGGTGCCTTTGGTTATGTCGACTCACTCCCTCATCCCAGACCGCAGAGAGCAAGCTCCTCAAGAATCCCCTGTTGGGATCTCATCCTCTTCCGAGGCCTCTCCTGAATTGGCAGTGGAGCCCCTAGGAAGAGAAAGTGTAAGAGGAAGCACTTAGACTCACCTGAGTCTGTCACCTCTGACACAGATTTAGAGGATTCCGAGGGTTCCCCACGTTCCCCTTCTGAAGATGTCTCTTTCGCAGACATTCTAGAGATCCTGAAACAGAGGGGAAATTGGCCAGCCCTTAACCCTTCGGAGGATGAATCTGTGTATCATGAGGCGTTTGGCTCTCGCCCTTCCACCTCCTGGGTGTTCCCCCCTTTGATCCCCTCATGCAGGTGGTTGCAAAGAAGGCCTGGACGGCTCCTGATTCAGTGGACCCTACCCCCAGGAGACCCTCCAAATTTATAACAGCACCAACCGACAAGCAATTCCTCACAAAAGGTGTTTCTGTGGATGCTATGGTGGTAGCTGCTGCCACCAAGAAGGAACTAGCTGATCCTTCGGTGCCTGTCCATCCACCTAACAAGGAATCCAGGTCTATGGACAGGTACGGAAGCGGATGTTCTCGTCAGCGACCTTTGCAATGCGGTCGCTGAACTACCTATGCCATTTTACTCGTCTTCAAAGGGACTTGATCAAGGAAGCGAGTGATATGTTGAAGGATCCTACAGCTGTGGGTTTTCAAGACAAGATGAACACTCAGCTGGCTACCCTGAACTCCATAGCTAACTCCTCCATGCGCCTCCTTTCTTATGCGGCTGATGGAGCGAGCAGGGCCGCAGGGACAGGTGTGGCCTTACGCAGGCACGCCTGGATGCGGTTATGCAACTTTGCGGACCCCTTTAAAACGCGTCTTTCACTAATTCCCGTTTGATGGATCATCTCTTTTGGTCCTCAAGTGAAAGAAACCTTGACTAGGTGCGAGACAGATGGCAAGACTCTTTCTGCCGTCGGAGTCCGTTTTTCTACTCCTTCTAGGCCTTACCCCAAAGGCCAGAAAAGTGGGAAAATGTGGTTCCGTAAACAATCTCAAGGGACTTCGCCTGACGACAAAGTCGGTTCCCGCCAGAGGCAGAGGGGAACAACAATGGTAGACGCCGCCTAGAGGCAGGGGGGGTCCGCAGAACCAGGGCAATCGTGAAGTCTTCTCTGATAAGCCCTTTCAGCATCCCTGAGGTGTTGCCCGACTGCCTACCTTCGGAGGCAGTCGGGGGAAGATTGTCACTGTACCCAAAAGCCTGGCTATCCCTGACTCAAGACAAATGGGTACAGTCCATCATTTCCGAGGGTTATTCCATTCCCTTCTTTCGCATTCCAAACCAATCAAAAAAATCCCTTCCAGATGTTCCACCCGCTCAAAGGGATCTTGCAGCTTTGGAAATTTCAAAGCTGCTTGCAAAAAGAGCAATTCAGCCAGTTCCAGCAGACCAGCAAGGATCCGGAATCTACTCCAGGTTCTTTTTAGTTCCAAAGAAAACGGGACTGGAGACCAATTTTGGATCTCAGTACCTTGAACAAGTCAGTCAAGAAAACAAGATTTCGGATGGTCACGCTGCAGTCCATCCTTCCCCTTTTGGGAAAGGGAAGCGGGATGTGCCCGATAGATCTTCAGGATGCGTGCTATCACGTAAGAATGAAAAGGCGCTCCAGAAGATTCCTCCGCTTCAGGCTGGGAACCAGTCATTTTCAATTCAGGGCCCTGCCCTTTGGTCTCACCACTGCCCCGGTGTTTACCAAATGCATGGCAGTGGTAGCTTCTCACCTGAGACGACAAGGATTCCAGGTGTTTCCATATTTGGACGACTGGCTCCTCACAGCTCCCACCAAGCATCTTCTTCTAATGGCCAGGACTACACCTTTCGCACTTGTCAAATTTAGGCATTTCAATAAATTTGAAAAGTCTGTTTTGTCGCCTTGTCGTACTATTACCTTCATAGGCGCAAATCTAGACACAGTCAACATGTCTGCAAGACTAACAGATCAGAGAATAACAGACATACACAAAATAGTCTCACTCCTCTTCAGCAGCAACAGAATCAAAGCCAGGCTAGTTCTGAAAGTGTTGGGGATTATGGCGGCTGCCATACCTCTGCTTCCATTAGCCAGATTCCACATGAGAATCCTTCAATGGATGCTCTTCACGCAATGGTCGTACCAGCAACTTCCAATGTCTCACACCATTATGATCACGCAATCATGCAGAAATCATCTTCTGTGGTGGATGTCTTCCCCTCAGCTCTTATTGGGAAGACCCTTTGTTCCTTCCCCTCCGGTTGCTACTCTGACAACGGACGCCTCCCTGATCGGGTGGGGGGGCATTATCAGGGCAGAACTGTCCAGGGCACATGGCAACCAGACGAATGCCACTTGCACATAAATGTTCTAGAGATGAGAGCAGTGCTTTTAGCGTTGCAAGCCCTTCAAGACTCTCTTCCCTTGGGAACGATAGCAATCCAGACGGACAATATGTCTGTAGTGTGGTATATCAACAAACAAGGCGGAACCAGGTCCTACCCCCTGTGTCAAGAAGCACTCAGACTGTGGCAATGGGTGATTTCTTCTCAGCGTTTTCTGATAGCAACGCACATCCCCAGGAAGTCCAATCAAATCGCGGACAAGTTG
Source organism: Protopterus annectens (assembly GCF_019279795.1). Taxonomy (NCBI): domain Eukaryota; kingdom Metazoa; phylum Chordata; order Ceratodontiformes; family Protopteridae; genus Protopterus; species Protopterus annectens. The sequence continues at coordinate 211,718,694 of NC_056740.1, read as the reverse complement.
AGCAGAGCTATCCTCATGCCTCACGAGTGGTCTCTGAAAGACTCTGTTGTGAGAGAAATTTTTCTCAAGTGGGGCCAGCCTTGCTGCGACCTTTTTGCTACTCCCCAAAACAGCAAGTGCAGAGATTTTTTCACTCTTTTCCCGTTACCAGGCCAACCCAGCAGAGACGCTCTAGTCCAGGTTTGGCCCCAGGGACTTCTGTATGCTTTTCCTCCCTTCCCACTAATCTCTCAAGTGATACAGACAGCTATCACTCAGAAGGCTTCATTGATCCTCATTGCTCCGTACTGGCCTCGACAGGTTTGGTTCCCCTTTCTACATCAGTTTCTGTTGGAGCGACCTTGGCATCTGGACCTAGTTCCAGATCTTTTGATCCATCAGTCGGGTCAGTTTCATCGCTCCCTTCCTTCCCTGAACCTCACTGCTTGGTTCCTCCAATTCCAACCTTAGCCAGGCTTCCTCAAATATCTCACTCTGTTAGAGATATTTTGATAGCTTCCCATAAATCTTCCACTCGAAAGATTTATTTGAGTAAGTGGAAACGTTTCCTATTGGGCTCAAGGAAGGGACATAGATCCTTTCACTGCTTCCATCCAAATGGTCCTTGATTTCCTAGCTGAACTCTTCCATGCAGGTTCATCTCCGTCTACTCTTAAAGTTCAATTGGCAGCTATTTCTAACTTTCATGTGGGCATTTCAGATTCTGCCATCATGTCCCACAAGCTTTGCAAAGCTTTTTGAAAGGAGTTTTTCTACTCAGACCTCCGGTAAGAAATCCTCCTCCTCCTTGGGACCTAAATTTAGTTCTCAGTTCTTTAATTCTCTCTCCTTTCGAACCTGCAGCTTCCTGTTCTTTAAAGTTACTATCATGGAAGACTCTCTTTCTAGTAGCTATTACTTCAGCTAGAAGAGTTTCAGAACTTCATGCACTCAGCTGCCGACCTCCTTATCTGTTGTTCCATAAGGACAGAGTATCTTTACGAACCAATCCGTCCTTCTTACCAAAAATAGCCTCCTCGGCTAACCTAAATCAAAGCATTGACCTCCCGGTGTTTTTTCCAGAATATTCTAACAGATCTGAACAAAGATTGCATTGGCTAGATGTTCATCGTCAGTTAAGCTACTATTTGGATAGAACAAAACAATTCAGAAAATCTGACCAGCTGTTCGTCTCTTATGCAGAAGGCAGAAAGGGACTTTCAGTTTCAAAGGTATCATTATCTAGATGGCTAACATCTCTGATCTCCCTTGTTTATGAAATTAGACACCAAAAGCTGCCTAGCAAACCTAAAGCCCATTCTACCAGAGCTTTGGCTACTTCTATAGCTTTCCAAGATAGACTGCCTATTGACACCATTTGTGCAGCGGCTACTTGGGCTACTCCTCACACTTTCATTTCTCATTATAAGCTGGATTTAGCCTCTAGACATAGAGCTAACTTTGGTTCCACTGTTCTTAAGAGTCTGTTCCGTTAGACCACCCGGGACAAGGTGCTAGGGACGCGGTCCCATCCAGCAAGAATGAAGGCGAGATAGACAACTTAACATATAGAAGTTATGTTCTTACCATAACGTTCCATGTTAGTTGTCTTCTTCTCGCCTTCTTCTTGCGTCCCACCCTCCTTCCCCCTGGCCTGGACAGACCTAGAGGAGTTTTTGATTGTGACCTCTCTTTCTACCACCTCTGTACTTTAGGTATACGCTCTGCTGTGCATATTTCCTGGATCAGGATGTAGGTCACCCTTCTCTTCTCCCTTGTTTATAGAGGTGGACTTTGTTACTAGTTATTCTATTACTATTATAGGCTGGGCCTAGCTTACAAACGAGATCTGAGGTAACTCACGCCTAGCATTGTGGGATATAAGGGGAGCCTCGAGCCGGTGGAACCAACTCTCGAGCTTTTAGAGTGGCCGAGTCAGAGCCGAGGTCGGCTCCGAACCCATCCAGCAAGAAGAAGGCGAGAAGAAGACAACTAACATGGAACGTTATGGTAAGAACATAACTTCTATTTTTTAGTGTTTGTAGTTGTTAGTTACAGGGCTGCTGTGTTTTTTTCAGAGTGTGTTTTTTTTAGTGTGCACTTAAAGTTATAGTTAAACTTATAATTATAGTTACAGTTAATGTTCAAGTTTTTTCTTTTGCATCATGTCTAAGTCTACGGGATTCAAGCACTGCTCAGAATGTGGGCTATAGATTCCCCATTCTGATGGGCACAGTAAATTGTGTATTGCTTAGGGCCAGATCACCTGTAGTCAGATTGTCAAATTTGTGAGGGATATAACCCTGAGTCATATTTGATCGCAGGAACAAACTCATTCTAAAAGGTCTGTTGCCTGCTTCATCTTCATGGTCAGGGGCTCAAACCCCCTCAATCAGCCTTACTGGGTCATTGGAGGCAATGATACACTCCCATGACTTTAAGAGCTTCTTTGGAGCCTCCAGCAAAGTCTGCAAAGACCTCGGACCCAAACCTGATGGATTCAAGACCCACTTCTGCCCCTTCAGATCCAAAGTTCTTTTCAGATCCAACAGGCACCTGTCATATGACTGCCTCTCCTAGGCCAACTTCTTCCACCTCAGATCCAAAGATCTTGGATCTGAGCATTAGGACCCAAACCTCAGAGTTAGCCATCAGAGCGATTTCTCCAACACTGCCCTTGAAACTGCTCCAAACCCTGTTCAGACACTCAGTGCCTACATCAATTGCTTCCTCTAGGTTCTCCAGGAGTCTTTTGGATGCCAATAGGGACAGGATGATATGAAGGTTTCTCAGAACTCAAATCCAGATGGGGGTTTTGTCAGCTCCATCCCCACTTGAATCTGTGAGTGCCCCCACTGCTTTGATTCAGTCTCCTTTTCCACCCAGGATCCCATGTACCTGAGAGAGTTGGCTTCGGATCCAAGGAAGCTCCCTCCCTCGACTCAGATGGCTACTCTGACTAGCTCTGGTTTGAGATTGTCAGATTAGGTCTCGGATCTGGGAGGTTAGCATCAGATCTGAGGGGAGGGGTATGGTTCTGACTTTTTTGGATGTCCCTTCCTTTCAGCACTTTGGCCCTCGGCAGCTCAGGTCTAATCCTGTCTGGGGACCATGAATCTGGGGTAATTCCCATCCATGCTTTTTCAACTTCCTCAGCTTCAAGGAAGATGGGAGGATTTTTTTCCTGGTCCCTCCAGATTGTGAAAAGAGCTTTCTCTGCTCACAGAGATCTAATCTCTTTTGTCACCAATGCTCCCCTTCATCTTTCACTGGATCTGAGTGCTGAGCCCATCATCCCTGTCCAGGGTCAGCCTGCCTCAAGGCGCCTCCAAGTACTTTCCCCCAAGAAGCCCCCCTTTCTTCTGATACCTCCCCTGAACACTTCACAGAGGAGGTTCCTTGGAAGAAAATGTATAAAAGAAGGCACATTGACTCCCCAATGGAGTCACTCACAGAAGACACAGACTTTGATGAGGAAAAAAGATCCCCACAATCACCACCTGATGACATTTCCTTTGGAGACATCTTGGAGATCCTTAGGCAGAAAGGTAGCTGGTTGGCCCAACCTCCTTCTTCTGAAGAGTCTGTGTTCTTGGATGCTTTCAGGGTGGGCCCATCTATGTCTTGGGTGACTACCCAGCAAATGACCTTATTGACTTAGTCTCCCAGTGGGCTTGGAAGGAGCCAAACACCACATCAAGCCGATCACCAAATTCGCAGACAGGTTTCTGATTCCCCCCAAAGACAGACTTCATTGGTCAAAGGGTGTCCCTGTTGATGCCGTTGTTGTAGCAGCAGCCACCAAGAAGGAACTAGCTGAACAGAGCTCCTCTGTCTATCCACCAAACAGGAAGTCGTGAGTGATGGACAGGTTTGGTAAATGTATTTATGTCTCAGCTACATTTGCAATGAGATAGTTAAATTACTTGGCACATTTCACTTGCTTGCAGAAAGATTTGGTCAAGGAGCTATCCAACTCTCTTGCAGAGACCATGTAGGATGAGGACTTCAAGGAAGTATCTCCCCAGTTGGCTACTCTTACTTCCATTTTGACTAACTCTTCCATAAAGCTAATCTCCCATTCAATGGAGTGTACCTCAAGGACAGCTAGCTCAGGTATTGAAGTCAGAAGGCATGCCTGGATGAGGCTTTGTGACTTTGTGGAACTTTCAAGGTGTCCTTTGTCAATGCCCCCTTTGATGGCTCCTCCTTGTTTGGGCCATCCTTCAAAGAGACTGTTATCTACAGTGAGCAGGAAGGAAAGACCTTGTCTGCCATTGGGATCAAGTTTTTTACCTCCTCAGTGCATTTTCTCCAAAAATCAGCAAGGTGGTAAAAAGATTTGGTTTCAAAAATCTCAAGGCTCTTTTCAGGATCAACGTGGGGATTCTTCCTACAGAGGCAGAGGAGGAAGTTTCAATGGCAGACAGACATCACCCCAGGGGCAGAGGGGGTCCACATAATTAGGGCTTCAAAGAACCTTTCTCTGCCAAGCCCTATCAGTGCTCCTGAAGTGCTGCCTGGCTGTCAATCTCTGGAGGCAGTTAAAGGTCATTGCTTCCTGCACCTAGATGCCTGGACCAATCTGACAACAAATGCCTGGGTGATAAGCATAATATCCAGAGTTTATTACATTCTCTTTTCCCTTCCACCTCTGGTGGAACAAAAGAAACTCCCTGATGTTCCACCTACTCAGAAGGAACATGTAGTACTGGAAATTCAAAAATTACTGCAAAAAAGAGTCATCCAAGAGGTCCCAACCAAACAAAGAGAATTCAAAACGTACTCCTGTTTCTTTTTAGTGCCAAAGAAAACAGGGGACATGTGATCCATTCTCCATCTGAGCAGTCTAAAGCAACATGTAAAGAAGTCAAAGTTCCAAATGGTTATGGTTCAGTCCATTCTACTGTTGTTGTGCAAGAATGATTGGATGTGTTCAATAGACCTTCAGGATGCGTAACACCACATCAAAATAGACAAGACACTCCAGAAGTCATTTGTGCTTCAGGCTGGGAGCCAGTCATTACCAGTTCACAGCTATGCCCTTTGGACTCACCACAGCCCTCAAGGTGTTTACCAAATGCATGGCAGTAGTGGCAGCTCACCTGTGACTGAAAGGATTCTAGGTGTTTCCGTATTTGGATGAATGGCTTCTCACTGCTCCAACCCAGCATCAACTACTTCAAGCCAGGGATTATTTGTTCCAGATCTTCAGCTCCCTGGGCATTGCTATAAATCTTGCCAAATCAAACCTGTACCCCATTCAGAGGTTGGAATTCATTGGTGTTTTTCTGGATACAACACACCAGATACCTTCTTTGACTCCTCATCGCATAGCGTCCTTGAGACACCAAGTATCTGAAATAATTTTTTACTGTCTCCCTCAGCAAGTTGATACTTTAAGTTATTGGCTGTATGTCAGCTACCATCATCCTAGTGCTCTTAGCAAGGTTCCTTATGCAAGACCTCCAGTGGACCTTGGCTGTTCAGTGGTCTGTTCTTTACTAGCAATTATCTGTTCCTATCAAAGTGACTCCGGTTTGCAGATGTCATCTTCAATGGTGAATTCATTCAGATGATCTGTTCCTGGGCAAGCCGTTCCTTCTTCCTCCCCCTACAGCCAGAGTGACCATGGACACCTCACAACTAAGGTGGGGGGAGGCATTTTGAGGGAAAGATGGGCCAAGACATGTGGTCTTCCTTGGAGACCAGATTGCATATCAACTTCCTAGAGATGAGAGCAGTTCTTCTAACATTGCAAGCTTTCCAGGACAGCCTTCCCTGTGGGGCAATTGAGATACAAACCGACAACATGTTAGTAGTCTGGTATATCAACAAACAAGGAGGAACCCATTCTTGCCTATTATGCAGAGATGCCATGAGGGTCTGGGAATGGACAATATCTTCAGACCTCTTTCTAGTCGCCACACATATACTGGGGAAACAAATGTTCTTGCAGACAAACTCAGCAGGTCCATTCTGAACCCTCAGCAGTGGTCCCCTCAATCAGTCAGTGGCAAATCTGATTTTTGGTCATTGGGGATAACCTTGCCATGACCTCTTCACTTCTCCCCAAATCAATAAGTACAGCAAGTACTTCACTCTGATCCCCCATATGGGGAAGTCCCTGAAAGATACTGTAGATTACAATTGGCCCTCCATTCTCCTTTATACTTATTCCCCTCTTCCATTCATCCCAAAGTTTCTCAGAAAGCCAGATGGCTGAAGAGTTCAGTAATCCTCATTGCCACCTATTAGCCTCATCAGATATGGTTCCCCTTTCTCTGATCTAATCTGAAATATCCCCCATGGATTCTGGAGCCCAGACAGGACCTCCTGTCTCACCCATCTGGGAATCAGCACCCCAGTCTATTAACTCTCAAACTGATCACTTGGTATCTACAATTCCAGTCATTCTACAAAGGTATAGGCATGCTTCCCATGTTCAAAACATAGTTTTAGCTTCCCAAAAAGCTTCTGCTAAAAATGTGCATCAAAACAAATGGAAAAGGTTTGCCATTTGAGCTTCCAAAGAGAATATTGATCCTTTCTCAGCCTCAGTTTCAGCCATCCTTCTATGCCTTATCCCTCTCTAAAAGGAAGGGGCTAGTTTTTCCACTATAAAACTTCAGCTTGCAGCCACTTCAAAATTTTTATATACTGGAGATGTTTCTACCTCCTTTGCTATGTCTAAATTATGCAAGGCTTTCATGAAAGGGATTTTTCTGCTTAGACCCCCAGTAAAAGATCCTCCTCTTGAGTGGGATCTAACTGTCGTTTTTCAAGAACTAACTCAAAAAACCCTTTGAAGCAACAAACGATTGTGAAATGAAATTTTTTTTTGGAAAAACATCTTTTTTGTAGATGTTACATCAGCAAATAGAATTTCCAAACTTCAGGCCTTATCGTCAAAACCGTCTTACATCATTTTTCATAAAGATAGAGTATCTCTCTGTGTCAATCCATCTTTTATGCCTAAGGTAGCCATATAGGCTAATATAAACTAGTCTATACAGTCACCAGTCTTTTTTCCAAATTTTTCTAACAAGGGTGAATATATTTTGCATCTGCTTGATGTTCATAGACAGCTGCGGTTCTACCTACATAGAACAAAACAGTGGAGAAGTCTGACCAACTATTTGTTTCTTTCTCATCAAACCATCTAGATCAAGCAATCTCCAAAGTTACATTAGCTAAATGGATTATTGACTGTATCTCAATAATTTATTCAAAAAATTGATTGAAATTGCCTCGCCCTCCTAAAGCCAATTCTACTAGATCTATGGCTACATCATCGGTTTTCTCCTCCAGAGTGTCAATTTATGATATTTGTGCTACAGCCACTTGGTCAAAGACTCATAACCTTTGTGACACATTATAAATTGGACATTGTCTCTAGAAGTAGAGCTTCTTTTGGTTTGACAGTGCTCTGGCATATTCTTCCTTGAGGCTACCCAAGAGCAACGTAGCTGGGGACTCTGACCCAATAGTGAGGAAGAATGAAAAGGACAACATCATATTTAAAACGTATGTACTTACCATAACTTGGCATCTGTGTTGTGCATTTTCATTCTTCCTCAGCTTTCCTCCTAGCCATCTCCCAGCCTATTGGCTCCTCGAGGACCTATTGGATTTATAGGAACCTTTATGTTCCTGGTTTGAGCCTCTAGTTTCTTCCTATCTATTATGTGTCTTATTCGGTAGGCAGTAAGGCAGCAAACTTGATCTGAGGAAGCTACAGAGATTGTAGGCCATTATGGGTAGAAGGAGGAGCTCGAGACTAGGATCCAAGTCCAAAAAACTGTGGCTGAGTCAGATTCAAGGGTTGGAGCCGTAACCCAATAGTGAGGAAGAATGAAAATGGATAACACAGATGCCAAGTTCTGGTAAGTACATAACTTTTAATTTTTTCACTAAGTAATTAAGCAGAAGGCTTTTGTTTAATTTGACAAAGCATTTTATATTATTGGTGGAACTTAGGTGATTAAAGAAGTATTTGAATGTTTACTTTTGGGGAGAATGCATTTTTGATGAAATCTCAATGAAATACAGGGAGGAAATAGATAAATACTGTAATAGTTTTGCTGTCCATTTTTTGGTGTGCTTGTTATTTGGTTTGCATTTTTTACACATTAAATACCAAAGTGTTTTTTGTCAGTAATATTAATTATATCATTTTTGTTTAGAAATTATACCAACAGAGGTTACAATTTAGAAACCGAGTCTTCACTTAATACCGCAGAGGAATTCACACAGGATCTCTTGGGTATTATAGGTATTTCTTCCTAGTACTATGAAACTGATGTGCAAATATTTCTGAGTATTCATTTAGAATTTAATTCTGTGCTTTTTTGAATTTCAGAAATGTATTTAAACTGTTTCAGATTTGTTTGAATGGTGAAAGTTTTTAATTTTGTGTGCTGTTTATGTCCACTGGCACAGACTCTTGGCATTTCTCTATACTCCTTGTAGCCTAGGCTTTGGAATGAGCTTTTTAGAGAGTTAGCTATGGTAAAAGGATGGGGCAATTAGTGTATTGCTGTTCTTCCTAAGTGGTAGAGTTAAGCAAATGGCTGCCCTGCGATGAATATAATGTATATGTTTGGTATTAAACTCAGGACTGTGAGAGATGGAAGCTGTGACAGAGCACCTAGAGTAGTGCATGTGGCAGTACATGCTGTTATCTGCTGCACACAAAGTCTCTGAAGGGACAGGACTGATTTTCTGGAGCACTTAGATGATCTATGCTCCCTACCTACAACTAAGACAAAAGGTACATTAACATTTCTAAGTGTGAGTGGGGCTTACAGATCTGCTACTTGTCCTTGGCTCTGTTATCTATAACAGAATGAAAGCATGTTGAGGAGAGATGGATTGTAGTTAGAAATAAATGAACAGATTTCATTGCAATTCCCCCAGAAATAGACAAAGAAAGTCTAGAAAATGGCATTAAAAGGCAACAATAAATTTGCCCCACCAATCCTGGGGTAATGAAGGCATCTGTCTTTACTACAAATTGTGTGAATTAACAAAAGGGGCCAAATGTACTAAAGCTAGAAGGTACTCTCTCTATTACAGGATAAGGCATTTGGCACTTAACAAAAAGCTCAGCAATGCTCAACTGGAATCTTAAAAGAGACAGAGGTAGTGAGCAACCGGGGATTATGGTGGTGCTTAACATAATCATTCACTTTGTCTCCATAGAGTTTATGTGAAAAGAAATAAAGGAGCATTATTCTTTGATGGTGTCTAACATGTCAGGAATTCTCTTGTCCTGTGAAAGGGTATATTTAGCCTATTGACTATCAGTACACAGTCCTAGATTAATGATTCAGTATAAACAATATCCATTAATTTGATCTTATCAATTTTCATTCTGTCCTCAATTGATAGGTTCAGATCCAGTCCCTCAGATCCAACTCGACCGTTGCTAAATCTCGTGGCAATCAAAAACTCTCGAGCTTCTCCCTTACCCAGGATGCACCAACCCCAATTACCCCAGATTTCATTTGTCGCTTCAAGCAAAAGACATGGTCTTCCATCTCTCCCTCAAGCATTAGTGAGATAAGTGTTATATATTTCTATTTTTTCTTCAAAAACGTTTTAAATTGCTATCCCTTACCTTCATTTATAAATTTCCTGCTGTCTCTCTATTTATCATACAGTTTTTTCTGTGCCTCTTAGTACAGTTAGTATCTTCTTTCCCACTATGACATTGTCCTAATTTAGTTACCATTGTTGGTATTTCTGTCTCTTTTCTCTTTTTCTCATATTTCACTACTAAAAAAAAAGCTTTTCTTTTCTGTTACGATGGCAGATAAACCAGCAGGTTTTAAAAAAATGTACGAATTGTGGGCACAAGTTGCCAATTTCTGATGCCCACATGCTTTGTGTCTACTTTTTGGATCCCTTCCATTTACAATTTGTCATGGTCTTAATCCTCGTGTGTTTGTGGAACACAAAAATAAGCTTATTCTAAAAGGACTTCTTCCTTTTTCCTTTGGGGAAGCTAAATTGGAGGGTTCTTCTTCCTCCTCTAAATCAAAAACTGCTAAAATTAAAAAGTCATCCTCTCCTAAGTCATCTTCCTCCTCCTCAGCTTCGGACTCCTTGAGGAAGAGGTTTCATAAGGACCCAGTCTCAACCCCAGATCCAAAAAAGGCAAAACTTCAAGATTCTGCTGAAGAAAAATGATCAGATCCAACACCTCCTCAATTGCAACTGATGAAGTCAAAGCCCTTAGATATGACGTCTGATCCAATGCTATTCAAATCTGACCTTCAGGCTACCAGATTTCTATCCAGAACTAGGTACTCTCTGTCATTGTTTCTGGTTCCTGACAGGGTACCTTCTCTGCTCCTAGAAAGATCCAGGTCTCCATCCATATACTCCACTAGCTCTTCCAGAAGCTTTACAAAAGAAGATATGGAGAGACTGGTGAAGAAGATTCTCTTGGCACAGACCCAAATTGGTGTTCCTCCATCTCCTACCCCTCTGGGTCAGGGGATCTACAAATCTACAACTCCATATTACAAATTCCTCCTCTGATTCCTGTAGCTTCAGAGTTTTTGGATCCAAGTCATCTGGATTTGTTTGGTTTGGATCCAAGGATAACTTTATCCCGGGATCTGAGATCTTCTGTGAGTGCTCCGGTCCCATCACATCCAAAGAGCTGCTGGAGCCATAGCCTACCTGTCAGATTAGAGGTGTTGCATTCAACTCCGAAGATTTCAGAGACATCTCTGCACCTCAGAGCCTTGGCACTGGATAGCTCGGCTCCAGCTTCCTTTTCTGTGATTTTTCCCTTGGAACAGGGGAGGCCTATGACTCAGAAGCTTGTCTCCTCAGATCTGACAGTCTCTCTCTTTCCAAGCCACTCTGCCTTCGAGGCAGAGAAGAGAGCATTTTCTGCTTTGACAGTGCTGATGGATCCTTCCCCCTCAGATCCCAAGTCCTCTGCCATGATGCATGAGCTCTCAGAACTTCACCATGTCCTTCCACAGGGACTTGCAGTAACAAAACCCCAGGCTCCAACCCAGGGAATTCTAATCTCCTCTTCTGATACCTCCCCAGTGCACCCCACTAAGGAGGTTCTTAAGAAGAGGATGTGTAAGAGGAAACAGACTCCCCAAAAGAGTCCATCACTGAAGACACAGATTTTGATTAAGGTGAAGGGTCCCCATGATCACCTCCTGAAGATGTCTCCTTTGGAGATAGCCTAGAAATCCTTAAGCAGAGAGGTAGTTGGACATGCAGCAACCCTACGTCTGAGGAATCTGTTCTGGAGGCTTTTGTTACTGGACCTTCCACCTCCTAGGTGACTCCACCCACCGATGAGCTCATTCACTTGATCTCATGGCAAGCATGGAATGACTCTGACACCATACAGCCCATTCCTCACAAACCAGATAGGATAATGGTACCACTGGCAGATAGACACTTTTTAGGGAAGAGAGTTGAAAAGTTATTTAAAATGAATGATTGCAGTCTTGTCTTACTTACTTACTGAAACTACCGACTGCAGCTCTGTATTAGTGCCTAGTAATAATAAAAGTCTAAGCAGCTTTTGCGTGCTGGAACCACAGTCTAATTAGCTGCTGTTTTAGTGCCTTGTGAAAAACAAAGTCTGGTTAGTGCACGTAAACTTTGCAGACTATAACCTTTTCAGCAGTGTATTATTAACTTTCTTGTGCAGTACTTAATAACTTGTCTATATAACAGGCAACACGTACAACACTGTACAGTTTACAGCTTTAATAGCTTCAGATTTACTTTTCATACAGCATGAAGGATCTCCAGTGCTCAGATCTTAAATATTATTCATAGGTTAGTACTAGGCTAATTGCCCTTGTGAGCCATTTTAAGCCTAGCCAATTATCCCTTGTGAGACTCAAACCCTGCACCTTTTCTTTGTAAGGCAAACACCTTAACCATTAGGCCACCCTCCCAACCTAACAGGAATCTAACAAGATCTAACAGGAAATTAGATCAGATCTCACATATATACATTCTTATGAAAGCAGTCTTTTGGGAACTCTCAAAGTCATTATTTCTGTATTTTTGGATGTCATACAGTCTGTTTATTAAACTTTTAGGGAGTTTTTCCTGTTTGAGAATGTTTAATACTCCCCGCACTTGATGTCATTCAGTCTGTTAATAAGCTCCTTTGTATTCTGTTTCAAGGCAAATTATATAACAGTCTAGAAAGTCTGTTGATTCTTCTACCTGGGTCCTTATCTGTTCCTCTTGAAGCTTGTACCAGACACTGTATCCTTAGCATTTTTTTAATATATGTATGCTAGCAAACAGAAATGTATGCATCAAACGAACTATAGTTTCCTATATATATTATAGCAATAGAAGTGTATATGCATCTAACTAGCAAACAGAAGTGCACATGCATTTATAAAGCTCTAAATATATCTCTAACATGAGTTCCTCTTGATGCCATGGTCATTGTGGAGGTCACCAAGAAGGAACTAGCTGAGGAAGGTTACACTGTCCATCCCCCCAACAGGGAGCTGCTGGTGATGGACAGATTTGGGAAGTGTGTCTATGCTTCAGCAACCTTCGCTATTTTGCACACTTTACTAGGCTAGAGAGGGATTTGATCAAGGAGTTATCAAATACCCTCTTGGGTGCTGTTTCTGATGAAGTTCAGGCTTCTGTTACTTCTAAGCTGATGACCCTATAGTCCATATCCAATTCATCCATCAGGTTGATCTCACATGTAGCAGAAGGAACCTGAAGAGCAGCGGGTTCAGGTGTTTTCATAAGGAAACACACCTGGATGCACCTCTATGAGTTTACAAAGCCTTTTAAGTCTTCTTTTGTCAATGCTCCTTTTGACAGAACATCTTTATTCTGCTCCAAAGCAAATGACACTCTGTCCAGGTGTGAAAAGGATGGAAAGACCCTGTCTGCTATGGGCATGCATTTTTTAACTCCTCAAAGAACCTTTTCCAGGAAACAATGAGGTGGTCAAAAAATGTGGTTCAGGAAGTCTCAGGGTCCGTTTCAAGGCACATATGGAGGAGTTTTGCCCAGAGGCAGAGGAGGGAACTCTAATGGATGAAGATGCCCCTGTGGCACAGGAGGCCCGCAGAACCAGGGTTCCAGAGAAAGGTGGTGAACTAGTCACTTGCGGTTCATTTTCCAGAGAATTGTCCTTTGACAAACCCTACCAGACAGTTGGGGATATTTATCCCTGCACCAGAGAGCCTGGTGAGATATAAAAAAAGATACTTAGGTACAGAGGATTATTTCCAGTGGCTATATTACACTCTTTTCCCTTTCTCCCCCAACCCCAAGGAAAATCTCTGATGTTCCACCCAGTCAGAGGGAACAAACAGCAATTCAAATACAAAAGCTGCTAGAAAAAAAGAGTCATGCAAGAGGTCCAGCCAGACCAGATAGAATTTGGAACTTACTCAAGGTTCTTTTTGGTGCCAAAGACAACAGAGTACTGGAGACTAATCCTGGATCTCTCCAAACTAAACAAGACAGTTAGAAGAACCAACTTTCAGATGGTCACGATTCAGTCCATTCTCCCCTTTCTGGTCAAGGTTGACTGGATGTGCTCTATAGACCTTCAGGACATGTACTATCACATAAAGATGAACAGATAGTCCAGAAGGTACTTACACTTCCGGCTGTTAGCAAGTTATTATCAATTCAGAGTACTGCCCTTTGGACTCACCACAGCTCCCAGGGTATTTACCAAGTGCATGGCAGTAGTAGCAGCTCACCTGAGACTGCAAGGATTCTGAGTGTTTCCATATCTAGATGACTAGCTCATTACTGCTCTGACCAGGCATCAATTCATATGTGCAAAAGACCAGGTTCTCCAGACTTGCTCTCATCTAGGGATAACCATAAGCTCCAACAAATCTCATCTGCAGCCGACTCAGACTTTAGAGTTTATAGAAGCAATTCTCAATACAAAGACAACTATTACTTACTTCCATTACTGAGAGTTCAGACTATAAGACTTCAAGTTAAAAAGATAATCTGAAGCACCTCAATTTCAGCCTATCTGGTCCTTCAGGCTGTGAGACTGACGGCAGCAGCAATAAGGTACCACTAGCCAGGGTTTATATGAAAATTCTGCAAAGGATGTTAGCTGTTCAATGGTCAATTCTTTATCAACCTATGTCATACAAGATAAGAATCACTCACATCTACAAGAGAGATCTAAAATGTTGGATTCATTTAGACCAGGTTCTAAAGGTCATCTGTTCATTCCCCGTCAGCCCTAGGTCATAGTTCATAGGTTCATAGGATGATAGTAGGCTATTGGCCCGGAGGACCTTATAAGCCTAGCCAAGAATTTCACCCATGTTCCCACAAAGTCAGCACCTGTTTTCCCTGTCCAGCAGGGACACAGGTGAGATCCCAGGGGTATATTTTCTGTTTCTCATCCAGTCATCCAGGTTCCTCTTAAAGAGGGCTAATGAGGTACTCTGCTTGACATGGAGATGGAGTCTAATCCACAGATAGGGGAGTCATTGGGACACAAATCTATCCCACCAACAAGTTCTATTAACATCATAGACCAGGTTGGGGCCTTGTGTGCGGGTTGTGCGAGTGAAGTTTGACTTATGGACATGCAGCAACTCCATCAAGGCTGAGTCTGAGATGGCCTTGTATGCCAGACACAGGTCAACTCTGAGCAGTCTGTATGAGACTGAGTAGAGGCACAGGGCTTTTAGCCTATCTGTATAGGACAGGTGTTTGAGACCCTGGATTTTCCTGGTCAGGAACCTCTGTGGTCTCTCCATCTGCTGCATGTGCTTGGCAAAGTATATGCCGAAGGGGGCATTGTACTCGATAATGGGTCTGATAAGGGAGGAGTACAGGGATGTTATGACCTCCTTGTTTCAATTTTCATGCTGGAATAGATGGTTCTTCTGTACCATCCCATAAGTTGAGGAAAGCTTTTTAAAAAGGCACTCTACTCCTAAGGCCACCTTTTAAAGATCCTAACCCCCTTGGGATTTCAACCTTGTGCTGCAGTCTCTTACACAATCTCCTTTTGAACCCTCAGCTACATGCAAACTCAAATATCTTTCTTGGAAAACAATTTTCTTAGTAGCCATTACCTCAGCCAGAAGAATTTCTGAGATACAAGCATTGTGCTTGAAACCTCCATACTTGATTTTTCATAAAGACCAAGTTACTTTACGTACCAACCCGCCATTTCTTCCAAAGGTGGTGTCAGAATCCAGTATATTAATTTTCCAGTATTCTTTCCCAAAAATTCTAATAAAGGAGGTTACATGTTACATTTACAAGATGTTCAGCTGTGTTTTTATTTACATAGGACTAAAAACATCAGAAATCCTGACCAATTATTAATTTCATATGTAGGACCAACACTGGGTAAACCGTTTACCAAAGTTACTCTGTTTAGGTGGATAGCAAAATACATTTCCTTTGTGTATAACAAACTGGGCATTGCTATGACAAATCCTGTTTGAGCCCATTCCACCAGAACCATGGGAACTTCCTCAATTTTTCAATCCAAAGTGTCCATGGATGATATTTATGCAGTAGCTGCTTGTGCTGCTCACCATACTGTTATTACTCATTACAAATTAGATCTGTTCTCCAGAGATAAGGGCATCTTTTGGTTCTATGGTGCTCAGGAATATCCTTCCTTGAGTCTGCCCTGGAAATTAGGTAGCCTGGCTAGACTTAACAAAAGATACATAGGTGCAAAGAATCATTTCCAGAGGTTATATAATTCCCTTTTCCCTTCCACCTCCAAACTTGAAAAAAATCACAGATGTTCCACCCAGTCAGAGGGAACAAGCAGCATTCAAATTCAAAAGCTGCTAGAAAAAAAATAGTCATCCAAGAGGTCCCACCAGACCAGATAGAATCCGGAACTTACTCAAGGTTCTTTTTAGTGCCAAAGAAAACAGGGGACTGGAGACCAATTTTGAATCTCAGCTACTTCAGCAAGTCAGTTTGATGAACCAAGTTTCAAATGGCCACAGTTCAGTCCATTCTCCCATTTCTGGGTAAGGATGACTGGATTTATTTGATAGACCTTCAGGATGTGTACTATCACATAAAGATGAACAGGTGATCCAGAAGGTATTTATGCTTCCGGCTGGGTGCCAGTCCTTACCAGTTCAGCGCTTTGCCCTTTGGTCTCACCACATCCCCCAGGGTGTTCACCAAATGCATGGCAGTTGTAATAGCTCACTTGAGATGGCAAGAATTTCGAGTGTGTCCATATCTTGACAACTGGCTCATTTCTGTTATGAACAGGCATCAATTAATAAGGACAACAGATCAGGTTTTCCAGACTTGCTCTCCTCTGGGGATAATCATAAACTTCGAAAAGTCACAACTAGAGCCAACTTAGACTTGAAAATTCATAGAAGCAATTCTCAACACAAAGACAAGCAACCACAGCCTCACTACCACCCTGAAGAGTTCATATTATAAGATTATAGGTCAGAAAGATAATCTGCAGTACCAGAATATCAACTCGCCTGGTCCTTCAAGCATTGGGATCAATGGCAGCAGCAATTACATTAATACCTATAGCCAGAGTTTACAGGATAATTCTTTAGTGGATGCTAGCCACACAATGGTCAATACTTTGCTAATCCATGTCTTATCAGACACAAATCACTCAGACATGAAACCAGAAATTAATTCCTGGTTTAGCACCTATGTCTCTAATGGAAAGAGGTAACCTGTAAATGTTTCATCTCCCATGTCCATGCTTACACTTATCAGCAAGGATATCAGAACTTGTCAGAGATATGGGATGCATGGCTAGGCTTAAAAATGCCCTTGTGATCATTAGTCTAGTAAACACCTATGAACATGCAAGAGATCTCATATGGTAGATTCGGTCAGAACAGGTTCTACAAAACCCTGTATTTATTCCCCCTCAGCCCAAGGCCATAGTGACCATGGATGCTTCCAGCTGGGGTGGGGGGGTGGGGAGTCTGGGGAAAACAGTCCAAGGCACATGGTCCCCCAATACAGCCAACCTGCATATCAATGCCCTAGAGACAACAGCAGTGCTTTTAGCATTGCAGGCCTTCTAGAATGCTCTCCGCTTTGGGACAATTGCAGTTCAAACAGACAACATCTCAGTAGTTTGACACATCAACAAACAAGGAGGAACCAGATCCTACCCCTTGTGTCGAGAAGCTCTCAGGATGTGGCAATGAGTGATCTCATCCAACAGCTTTCTCATAGCAATGCACATTCTGGAGAAATCCAGTATGAAAGCAAGCAAACTGAGCAGGTGCATTCTTCTACCTCACAAATGATACAGCAACAAGAATGTGACAGAAATGATTTTCTGTCAGTGGGGCTAGTCTTACTGCAATCTTTTTGCTTCTCCCCTAAACAACAAATCCAGCAGCTACTTTGCCTTAATTCCCCCAGAGCGGGAATCACTGAGGGATGCTGCACTTCATGATTGCCACCCCCCCCCCCGGTCTTCTCTATGCTTATCCACCCATTCTGTTAATCCCAAAATTCCTATAGGAAGCTGCCATGTTGAGCAAAGTCATCCTTATTGCACCTTACTGGCCTCAACAAATTTGGTTCCCCTTCCTTTGGTCTCATTTGCTTCACCAAACTTGGATTCTGGATCCAACTCCAGACTCCTGTCTCACCCAACAGACATGATTCATCAAATCATAACCAACAGCAGGCTGACTGCCTGGCTTCTCAACTATTACTTATAGAAGATGGACTAATTTAAAATACTTCTTTGAAACTAACCACAAATATGCATACAACACATATAACGGTATGTTTAGATGTGGAACATGTAACTTTTGTAAAGATATAATCTGATGTAAATCTTTATTCATTCCTTACTTATAGGACTTCGGTTCCGTCCTCAGAACTGACACGGCCGTTTCCAAGTTCACGCCAGCCAAAAACTCTCAGCTAAGACCTACCCATAATGCCCCTCTCATAGTCACTTCAGATCTCGTTTGCCACGTTCCTCGTCAGACGTGTCTAGCTTCTCTCTCTCAAAGCTAAGAGGAAATTTTGTGTTTTTTGTTTCCTCTCAAAACTTTGTCCTTTTTAGTCAGTTTCACTTTTTTCTTCCCTCCTCAGTAACCTGCTTCTAATTCCTACCCTCTACCTTTGGTAGTTAACCTTTTACCATCGTTGGTACTGTCCCTCTCTCCTGCCTTTGGTAGGCCCTCTTTTTACTACTTGTGGTATTTCTAAATATCATCATTGGTATTCTCTCCTTTCCCTCTTTATCTTCTCAAAAAAAAAAAAAAAAAAAACAAATGCCCTTTTCTTTTCCCTTGTTGTTGTTTCCTTCTGGGTAGTTTTTGTTAGCAGTACTATGTCAGACAAAGTTAAGTTGGGGTTTAAATAGTGCGACAAGTGTGGGCGAAAGATGCCCAACTCGGACTGTCACACTTGCTGTGTTTAATGTTTGGGCATGGACCATATAATTGCTTCTTGTGACATCTGCTGTAGTTTTAGCAATCGCACTCTAGCAGAGCACAAAAACAAGTTAATTTTGAAAGGTTTAGTCAAAACACCTTTTTCGGAGGCTGTCTCTGGGTCAGAGGTCTCACCACCTCCTAAAACCAAGAAACACAAGGAAAAACAGAGTCACTCAGTTCCTACATCCCCTACTGTTACGGAACCGAGTTGGCATTGAGCTTCTCTTCGGCAGCAGGCCCTGTGTCTTCCCCCTCAGTGGCGTGTCTGATGTTGACTCCTATTTTGGTTCTAGCTTTGGCACCATCAGCTTTGGTGCCGTCCTTGGTTCCGGCACTGGCTTTGACGACCATATCCACTTCAGCACCATCTCCGGCCATGGTTCCGGTAGCTTATTTGGCTCCATAGACTATGATCTCAGTTTCTAAAGTTGAACATCTCCCAAGAACCAGACACTCTCCAACTTACAACCCTTTTTTGGGGCACCAGTTTAGCCCCTTTCTTGAAAGACCTGACTCTCCTTCAGCAGCCTCCTATAGATCCACCAGGAGCCTTTCTGAGCAAGATGTAGTGCAGGTTGTGGACCAGCTTCTGGCAGCTAGGGGATTGCCCACCCTGGCTAGACCTTCTGTTCCCTTTGGCTCAGTACCCTTCACAGCATACTCACCAGTTTATCCTCGTCTGGCCTCTACCCAGGCCCTGGAGATCTCAGTACCGATGACCACCCTGGTGCATACTGTCTCGGCTCCGACTGTGGAGTTTCCCCTGTTGGCACCAACCTCCCTTGCTGCATCAGCTCCGTTGGAGCCTGTACACTCTCAGAGCAGTGTTTGGACTGTCGGCACCTTGGTACCTAGCCCGGTGCCTATTTTTTTGCTGGTGCCATCTGTGTCCATGGCTCTGACAGCTTCCATTCCTCTCAGAGCTCCTCACCTGGTGGCGGGCTCCTCAGGGTGGGGTGTGACCTCGGTTCCGAGGTTGTCCTTCTTGGTTCCGGGCTCCCATCCCTCCTCAGGCGGGCCTGCTTTCCAGGTGATGGAGAGGGTCCTTGCCTCCACAGGCTTGCAGTCAGCACCAGTGGCATCGACACCAGAACCCCCCTCTAGCATGCACCTGTCCCAACCCCCCTACTTTGGGATCCCGGGCATGGGAGCCGCAAGACCTCCCTTTGAAGGGAACCCTTTCTCCGGAGTCCTCCTCAGAAGATCCCACTGGGGAGCCACCCCAGAAGAAATGGTGCAAGAGGAAGCACCTTGATTCCCCTGAGGGATCTATCACTGAGGACACCGATTGTGATGAGGGAGAAGGGTCCCCACGGTCCCCCCCAGATGACGTCTCATTTGGAGACATTCCCGAAATCTTCAAGCAGCGGGGAGACTGGAAGTCCTCTAACCCTTCTTTTGAGGATCTTGCAGGCCGTCCTTGCCCAGCCATCTACTTTCTGGGTGACCCCACCTGGGATGAGCTTATAAAGCTGATCTTGCAGCATGCCTGGAAGGCCCCGGACAATGTAGAACCTGTCTCCCGAAGGCCGGACAAAATTCTATCCACCCCCAAAGACCAGCCCAACTGGTCCAAGCAGTTGACAGTTGATTCCATGGTCATTGTGGTGGCCACCAAGAGGGAATTGGCAGAAGATAGTTCCACTGTCCATCCTCCGAACAGGGAGTCTCGGGCCATGGACAGACTAGGGAAGTGGACCTATGCTTCAGCGACCTTTGCCATTCAGTCGCTGAACTATCTGGCACACTTCACTCCAGAGAGACCTAATTTCTGAAATGTCTTCCTCTTTGATGGGGATACTGCCTGATGAGGTGCATGACACTGTTGCCTCACAACTAGCTACCCTTGAATCTATCTCAAACTCCTCGATGCGTTTGATATCTCACACCACCGAGGGGGCAGCTCGAGCTGCCGCATCAGGCATTGTCATGAGATGTCATGCTTGATTTCGCAGACCCCTTTAAATCTTCCTTCGGCAGCGTGCCTGTCGACGAATCTGCACTTTTTCTTCCCAAAGTATGAGACACATTAGCATGGAGTGAGAAAGACGGAAATACCTTGCCTGCTGTGGGCATACATTTTTCCACCCCCCAGAGGTCCTACTCCAGGAACCAGAGGGGAGGGAAATTGTGGTTCAAGAAATCCCAAGGATCTTTTCGTGACACTCGTGTTGAACAATCCCCCCCAGGGCAGAGGGGGAAACTCATCTGGAAGACACCCCTTTCAGGATAGAGGGGGTTCGCGTAACCATGGCACTAGAGATTCCTTCTCCTGCCAACCCAATCAGCGCTCCTGAGCAGCATCCTGATTGCTTTCCTCTGGAAGCAGTCGGGGGTCATTTTTCTCTGCAACTAACAGCCTGGCAACTCACTAATACCAATGTTTGGTTGCAGAGAATAATATCCAGAGGCTACCAGATGCCATTTGATTTAACTCCCAGACCCGTCAAACAAATCACTGATATGCCACCCAATCAGAGGGATGTAGCAGCCTTAGAAACAGAAAAGCTGCTAAGAAAAAGAGTCATCCAACCAGTCCCACCAGACCAGAGAGGATCCGGGTTTTACTCGAGGTTCTTTTTAGTGCCAAAAAAGACAGGGCACTGGAGACCAATCCTGGATCTCAGCCTATTGAATAAATTTATCAAACCTCAAAAATTCCGGATGGTCATGGTACAGTCCATTCTCCCCTTTCTAGGGAAGGACAACTGGATGTGCTCTATAGATCTCCAGGACATGTATTACTTCATAAAGATGAATCAGCGATCTCGGAGATTTCTTCACTTCTGGCTGGGAGCCAATCACTACCAGTTCAGGGCACTGCCATTCAGTCTCTTGACAGCCCCCCTGAGTGTTCACCAAATGTATGGCAGTTGTAGTAGCTCATTTTTGACTACAAGGATTCCAGCTGTTTCATTAGCTAGACGATTGGCTCCTTACCGCCTAGACCAGGAATCTTCTAACTCGCAGCCTCTCTTACACTCAAAGCCCCACTCTCCACTTGGGGATTAAGATCAACAAGGACAAATCTCAAATGTTCCCAACAAAAACACGGAAATTCATTGGAGTGGTCTTTGACACACCATCCTTTCAAGTTTCCCTCCCTCCTCACAGGCTTTCGAAAATAAGACACCAGATCCAAGCCCTCCTTCCACAGACCTTTGTACCAGCATGCCTTGTACTGCAATTCTTAGGCTCCATGGCAGCTGCCATTACCCTAGTACCACTGGCAAGGTTGCACATGGGAATATTACAGTGGCTCCTTTCTTCACAATGGTCGATCTTAACCAACCCACTCAACCACATGATATGCCTTACAAACCTTTGGAAGAAAGAAATGCTGTGGTGGATGAAGCCAGAATTGAATCTTTGGTGTCGACCGTTCTGTCTCCCCCAGCCCAGAGCCACGGTGACCACGGATGTTTCCCTGTTAGGGTGGGGGGGGCATTTAAAGGGAAAGACTGTCCAAGGCACCTGGTCCCCCATGGAGGTCAATTTGCACATAAATGTCCTGGAACTGAGGGCAGTTCTCTTAGCGTTACAAGCGTTCAATACATCCCTCCCTTCTGGGATCATTGCAATTCAATCAGACAACATGTCAGTCATCTGGTATATCAACAAACAAGGTGGAACTAGGTCTTACCCCCTGTGTTGGGAAGCCATGAGGATTTGGCACTGGGCGATAGCTTCCAACCATTTTCTTATAGCAAAGCACATACCAGGAGTTCCAACCTTATTGCGGACAATCTCAGAAGGAACATCCTGATGCCTCACTAGTGGTCCCTCAATCCTGTAATAGAGGATCGGATCTTCCACCACTGAGGCAGGCCTTGCTGGAATTTGTTTGCTTACACTTTAAACAACAAATGCAGAAGCTACTTTGCCCTGATCCCCCCTCAGGGGGAATCACCGAGGGATGCTCTAATGCATGATTGGCCCCCAGGTCTACTGTATGCCTTTCCCCTGTTTCCCCTCATCCCAAAATTCCTCCAGAAAGCTCAAAGGTTGGGAAGCAAGGTGATCCTCACTGCCCCTTATTGGTCCTGTCAAGTCTGGTTCATTTTCCTATGGCCTCATCTGATTCACAGCCCGTGGATCCTGGAGCAATCTCAAGGTCTGCTGTCTCATCCTCAGGGATTGATTCACCCCAATCTCCACAGCCTCAAGCTCACAGCTTGGTTCTTCCACTTCCAATGATTGTCAAGCTGCCTGATATCTCATCTTCCGTTTGTGAGATTCTTCTGACTTCACACAAACCTTCCACCAGAAAAATTGATTTTAGTAAATGGACTAGGTTCTCTACTTGGGGCAAAGATCAGAACATAGACCATTTCTCTATGTCTATTCAAAAGATCCTACAATACCTGATGACTCTTCTACATGCATGAGCCTCAGCATCGACAATCTCTGTGCATTTAGCAGCTATCGCAAATTTTCATAATGGATTTGATAATTCTTCTGTTATGTCACGCCATCTGTGCAAAATCTTTTTGAAAGGAGTATTGCACATTAAACCTCCTGTCAAGCCCCTCATAGAACCCTGAGACTTGACTTTGGTACTTCAGTCATTAACAAGCCCTCCTTTTGAGCCTTCTGATTCATGTGAAATAAAATTTTTATCATGGAAGACTCTACTTCTAGTAGCACTTACCTCAGCGAGAAGAGTATCTGAGTTGCAGGCCTTGAGTGTCAAGAGACCTTACTTGAACTTCCACAGGGATAGAGTGTCCCTTCGTACTGACCCTTCCTTTTTGCCCAAGGTCATTTCTAGATTTTCCATTAACCAATTTATTGACCTGCCAGTTTTCTTCCCTCAGCATCCAAACAGAGGGGAGTGTCTTTTGCACACCCTTGATATTCATAGGCAGCTTCATTTTTATTTGGACAGGACTAAATCTTTCAGGAAAATGGATCAATTGTTTGTGGCCTTTGCAGGACCCAGATTGGGTAGGCCTGTCTCCAAAGTGACTCTATTCTCCTAGCTTAGAAATGTCATTACCTTTATCTACCATCAGAATATACTATCCTTACCTTCCAGAATAAAGGCTCACTCTACTAGATCGATGGCTACTTCAGTGGCTTTTCATTCCAGAGACTCTGTGGATGATATCTGTGCAGCAGCCACTCGGTCAAGACCTCATACCTTTATCACTCATTACAAATTGGATTTGGCCTCCAGAGGATGAGCATCTTTTGGTTCTATGGTGCTCATGAATATCCTTCCTTAGGGCCACCCAGGACTCAAGTAGCTGGGGACTCGGTCCTATCAGTAAGGAATGAATAAAGATGTACAACATCAGATAAAGAAGTTATGTCTTACCATAACATTCCATCTGTGTTGTAGATCTTTATTCATTCATTACTTCCCACCCTTCTTCCCTCACCTGGATTCCTGGTGGACTTTAGGAACTCCAGTTTAAGGTATTTGCTCAGACAGAGCCTCCTATTGTTTCTTTTACTATCTCTGTAATATAGGGGTGGGCAAACTTGATCTGAAGAGACTATGAGAAGGGCATTAGGGGTGTATCTTAGCTGAGAGGTTTTGGCTGGTGCGAGCTAGGAAACGGCCTTGTCAGTTCCGAGGACGGAACCAAAATCCTATCAGTAATTATACTAATGAATGAATAAAGATCTGCAACACAGATGGAATGTTACGGTAAGACATGACTTCTTTTTGTGTACTAATGTGTCTTATTATTGGGCAAATTTGCAGGATTAATGGGAAATGTAATTGCCTCACAAAAGGAGTAGTATATGCTGCCTTGTGCGAAAACTGTACAACATTTTATATAGGCAAAACTGAATGTTCATTAAAAGAAGGAATGTATGAACATTCTTGCACTGTTAGACTAGGGAACAAAGTTAATACCTTGTTTAAACACCTTAGCACATTCCCAGAGCACACTGTTAAGTTTCTTGTGCTTGAGAAATTGAGTTTAAGTCCTAGAGATGGTCCTTGGGGGTAATTCTTGGAAAGAAAACAGCTCTTATGGCAATTACGCTTGAATGCATACAACTATCCTGGTTTAAATAGTGTCACATCTATAAATAGTATTTGAAGCTAAAAGCTTATCAATGTTAAAAGACACTTGTTTGAATTAAGTTTAATTATTTGTGTTTTAAAATAAAGTGTTGGATTTTATTTATTTTATTTGTTTATTTTATATAGCAACAATGCCTTTTTACTATGTATAGACAAGCACTTTGTGTTTTTTTAACTAGGTCACTTTAAAAATTTTGGTCCAAAATGGTTATATGATTTCCTTTAGTATAAAATGTTTGAAAGAATATATTTTTGTTATCTGAAGAAGTCTTAGAATGCCTTAAGAAAAAGGCAATTATCAGTTTTGTTTTTGGATGTTTTAATGGATTTCTACATGAATAAAACAGTGGTGTGATTTACGATTACCAGTGTCTGTGCTTCTTAGTTTTTAATAGTTCATGGTTGTTTTTTGAATTTTATCAAATATTTTATCTTCCCATAAACCTTATACCAGGAAATGCTATTCCAGCAAATGAAGAGGTTTGATCACTGGGCTCTTCAGAATAATATTGATCCTTTCTCAGCCCCGATACACAGCATCCTTTAATTTTTTAACCTTCTTTTTAAAGACAGAGGTAGTTCATCAACCATTAAAGTTCAGTTAGCAACAATATAAAATTTTCACATTGATTTTGAGGGCTTCTCTGTTGCTTCTCATAAAATAAGCAAAGCATTCTTGAAAGGTGCTCTTCTTCTAATACTTCTTTTAACGATCCTACTCCCCCATGGGACCTGAATCTGGTACTAGAGGCACTTACAACACCCCCCTTCAAACCAGTGGCTACCTGTGACCTTAAATATATTTTTATCTTTTTAGGAAAACAATTTTTCTGGTAGTTATTACCTCTGCCAGATGAATTTCTGAGATTCAAGCATTATCCTCCAAACCTCCATACTTGATTTTTCTCAAGGACAGATTTACATTACAGACTAATGCATCCTTTCTTACTAAGGTGGTGTCAAAATCTAATATCAATCAGTCCATTCATTTACTGGTATTCTTTCCTAAATTTTGTAACAAGGGAGAATACATGATGTTAAGTTGTCTATCTCGCCTTCATTCTTGCTAGTTGGGTTCGGAGCCGATCCTTCGGCTCCGACTCAGCCATGTTCAAAAGCTCGAGAGCTGCTTACTGGCTCGAGGCCCCCCCTATATCCCATAATGCCTGGCGCTAGATACCCAGATCTCATTTGCCACTTCTGCTGTGAGGTTGTTCCACTGGCTCAGGTCGTATAAGATTCTTTATTATTATTGTATTTTTCTTGTTAAAAACTGTTTTAGTTAGTGTAGAATTAGTCGCTAGTTAGACTTTGGTATTGTAGCTAGTTTTCTCCCTAGATAAACGTCACTTTCCTCAAGAAACTCGTTTAAGTTAGAGAGTTTCCCCTCCCCCCTTCTCTCCCCTTTCCTCAGAAAGGTTCTTTCCATTTAAGTTAGAGGTTAACCTTTCTCTCTATCTCTTAAAAAAAAAAAAAAAAAAAAAAAAAAACAGAAAAAGAATTTCTTCTATTAATCACTGTTAGTGTTTAGTGATATTTTTCGATAGTCTTTTGTTGCAGTGGTACTTGTAGTGGGTTGTGGTAACTGTAGTGTGTTAACTTTTACTGTTTGGTTACCTTAACCTATCTGTGTGGGTTCTTGTCCTTGGTTTTTCCCTAGGATGTCCAAGGATCCAAAACCATCCGGATTCAAGAAGTGTGACTCATGCTGTCAGAAGATGTCTCTGACAGATGGTCACACTTCTTGTGTTTATTGTCTGGGCGCTGTGCACCTGCAGGACTCTTGCTCCATCTGTCATGCCTTCAGTCCAAGAGTCCTGCAGGAGCACAAAAATAAATTGATTCTGAGGGGTCTGCTTAAACTCGAAGATTCACCGTCGAAGTCTCAGCTGGTGAAATCTTCCAGGCCACCTAAACTGTCGGCTCCCAGTTCAGAGCCGTTGTTGGGTGAAGCCACACAATCCATTTCAGCTCCGGCTGGAACCGATATCCCTCCCTCCCAGTCGGCTCTGACACAGTCTTCGGAGAGTCGAAAGAGGTCTAGGTCTCCTTCTTTGGAGTCGATACGTTCAGCTCCAAAGTTGCCCCTGCTCCAATCGGAGCATAGCCACCGATCATCCCACTCTTCTCGGTCCTCTAGGCTTTCGGACCATGATTTGGAAAGAGTGGTCAGTAGGCTCTTGAAGTCGCAGGCCCTTGCCAAAATGTTGTCCAGCCCTCCTCATCAGGAGTCGGCTCTGTCCACAGCTATTGATATTCCTCCTCTGACTCCTCCTTTGAGATCGGAGCCGGAGTTTGTTGGGGTTTCAGTCGTGGAACTGTTGGCACAGATACCCTCCCTTTCGGTTCCATCGTCGGCTCTGATCCCTTCCATGGTACCTTCCCTGGAGGGATATGGGCACCGAGACTCCCTCGTCGGCTCTGAGGGGGCGAGTGGCATCGGACCCTTGTCCGACCCGCTCTCCCTCTCGGTGCTTCAGTGCAGGTGAGCTCAGCTCCCACATCTGCCTCGGAGACGTCTCCCTCGGTGCAGGGAGGCCTTTTGGTCTCGTCGGAGCCTGAGCCTTCTCTGCGTCTGGGTAGGGATGCCTTTGAGGTGATGAGGAGTGTCAGTCCCATGATCGACCCCATCGGCTCCTCCCCCTAAGGTGCCTGTGTCAGCCTCTGCCACTCTTCCAAACCCCAAGCGTGGGGATCCAGTGCTCCAGGGCACCCCCTTGGGTGTATCCTCCTCTTCAGAGGCCTCCCCTGATCTTTCAGAGGAGCCACCTCACAAGAGAAAATGGCTGAAACTTCTTCATCTGTCCATCCCCCTAATAAGGAGTCTAGGACGATGGACAAATATGGTAAGCGGATGTTCTCTTCAGCGACCTTTTCCATGTGGTCCCTGAATTACCTGTGCCACTTTACCCATCTCCAGAGGGATCTCCTAAAAGAGCTTGGAGATACCCTCCAAGATCCATCAGCTGAGGGGGCCCAGGCTAATGCAGCCTCCCAGCTAGCAACTCTTAACTCTGTGGTAAACTCCTCCATGCGGCACATTTCGTATGCAGCCGATGGTGCGAGTAGAGCCGCAGGCACAGGCGTGGCCCTAAAGAGGCACGCTTGGATGCGGCTATGTAAATTTGCGGAACCTTTCAGAGCATCTTTCACCAACACCCCCTTTGACGATTCCTCACTCTTTGGATCACAGGTGAAAGATACCGTTAACAGGTGTGAGCAGGAAGGCAAGACTCTCTTTGCTGTAGGAGTCCATTTTTCCACTCCCTCTAGACCATATCCTAAGAGTGGGAAGATGTGGTTCCAGAAATCCCAGGGAGCCTTGCCAGACACACAGGGTGAGTTTCCCTACAGGGGCAGGGGAGGGAACAATAACAGATGCCACCTTCGTGGAAGAGGCGGTCCGCAAAACCAGGGCAGCAGAGAATCCTTCTCTGATAAGCCCTTCCAGCATCCCTGAAGGGTTGCCCGGCTGCTCACCTCTGGAGGCAGTCGGGGGAAGACTATCACTGTACCCAGCAGCCTGGCGAGACATAACACAAGACAAATGGGTACAGTCCGTCATATCTGGAGGATACAGAATTCCCTTCGTTCACACCCCATTAAAGTCATACAAGTCCCTCCCAGATGTTCCACCCAATCTAAGGGACCAAGCAGTACAAGAGGTCTCAAAACTGCTAAGAAAAAGGGCCATCCAGCAAGTCCCAGCAGACCAACAAGGATCCGGAATTTACTCAAGGTTCTTTTTGGTACCAAAAAAGACAGGGGACTGGAGACCCACAAGTCTGTACAAAGAATGCTTCAGTCCATTTTACCCTTTCTGGGTCAGGACAATTGGATGTGCTCCATAGATCTTCAGGATGCATACTACCACATCAAGATGGACAGACACTTCCGAAGATTCCTCCGCTTCCGGCTGGGAGCCAGCCATTATCAGTTCAGAGCTCTGCCCTTTGGTCTCACCACAGCCCCCAGGGTGTTTACCAAATGTATGGCAGTAGAGACCGCTCACCTGAGACGGCAAGGATTCCAGGTGTTTCCATATCTCAACAACTGGCTCCTCACTGCTACCACCAGACATCACCTTCTGTGAGCCAGAGACTGCACCATCGACACTTGCTCCATGCTAGGTATCACAATAAATTTTGAAAAGTCTGCATTGTCGCCCTGTCAATCTATCACCTCCATAGGCGCAAATTTAAATACCAAAGTCATGTTAGCGAGCCTCCCACCAGACAGGGTTTCAATGATTCGTCAGCATGTCAAGGTTTTATTAGCATGCAAAAGGATTCAAGCCAGGTTTGTCCTTCAAACGCTAGTTCTCATGGCAGCAGCAATCATACTTGTTCCTCTAGCTCATTTTCACATGAGGATCCTCCAGTGGCTTCTCTTCACCCAATGGTCCTTCCAGCAACTTCCCATGTCTTACACGATTTTGATCACTCAGGCTTGCAAGTAACACCTTGCTTGGTGGATGGTCTCCACATCAGTGCCCCACGGCAGACCATTTGTTCTTCCCCCTCCAGTGGCTTCAGTGACCACGGACGCCTCCCTGATCGGGTGGGGGGGCATTATCAGGGCAGAACAGTCCAAGGCATCTGGCAACCTCACGGGTATCATCTGCACATAAATGTCTTGGAGATGAGGGCCATGCTCTTAGCGTTGCAAGCTCTTCAGGACTCTCTTCATACCGGGACCATTGCAGTTCAAACGGACAATATGTCCGTAGTGTGGTACATCAACAAGCAGGGCGGAACCAGGTCCTACCCCCTATGTCAAGAAGCACTCAGACTCTGGCGGTGGGTGATCTCTTCCCAATGGTTTCTGATTGCAACGCACATCCCTGGGAAGTCCAATGTTATAGCAGACAGACTGAGCAGAGCAATTCTCATGCCTCAAGAGTGGTCTCTGAACCAGGTGGTTGCGGACCAAATCTTCCACAGATGGGGCCAACCTTGCTGCGACCTCTTTGCAACTCCCTTCAACAGCAAGTGCAGCAATTTCTTCTCTCTCCTTCCACTCCCCGGGCATCCCCCCAGAGATGCTCTAGTCCACGATTGGCCCCAGGGACTTCTTTATGCATTTCCTCCTTACCCCCTCATACCGAAATTGATTCAGAAGGCTGCCGTTTCGGGTTGCAAAATGACCCTCATTGCTCCTTACTGGCCTCGACAAATATGGTTTTTGTTTCTGCACTTCTATCTTCTCGAACAGCCGTGGACTCTGGACCTAGTTCCAGACCTCCTGATTCATCAATCGGGCGAGCTGCACCAATCCCTGCACACTCTCCAGCTCACAGCTTGGTTACTCCACTTCCGACCCTAGCCAGGCTCCCAGATATTTCCCCATCTGTGCACGAAATCCTTTTGTCATCACACAAGTCTACGACCAGAAAAACTTACGCTAGTAAGTGGAAACATTTTTCTTCCTGGGCAGAGGCAAAAAGCATAGACACCTTTTCAGCCCCAGTGCACTCCATTTTGGAATTTCTAGCAGAACTCTTCCATGCTGGTTCTGCTTCAGCTACAATTAGAGTCCAGTTAGCGGCAATTTCGAATTTTCACATTGGCCTGTTGGAAAGCAATATCATGTCCCATAAACTGTGTAAAGCTTTTCTCAAAGGAACCACTCTGCTCAGGCCCCCAGTGAGGGATCCTCCACTACCGTGGGATTTAAATTTGATTTTAACTTTGCTAATTTTGCATCCTTTTGAACCGGCAGCATGTTAAGTTGTCAATCTCGCCTTCATTCTTGCTTGATGGGTTCGGAGCCGATCCTCGGCTCCGACTCGGCACTTGCTTTAGCTCGAGAACTCCTTTTACCAGCTCGAGGCAGCCCCATATCCCATGATGCAAGGCAGTAAGTACCCAGATCTCATTTGCCGCTTCGCTTGGGAGGTCTTCTTTTTACCAGCTCCTGGTAAGTTGTTTCACTTTGTGATTTTCAAGCCCCTTTTTAGTCAAAAACTAATTTTTATATAGTTTAAATTTAATTTCTATCCCTTCCTGACAGAAATTCCCTGTCTTTTTGAATTTGTTCTTAGTTATCCCTATCCCATCCCCCCCCTGTTAGGGTGTGTGTGTTGGTGTTTTTATAGAATACCTTTTGGTATTTTATGTAATTTAATTTTATTTTGACTGGTGTGTGTGTGTTTTGTGTGTCGGCACCATGTCAAAGGAGAGGGTTTCAGGTTTTAAGAAGTGTGACTCGTGCTGTCAGAAAATGTCTCTGACAGACGGTCACACTTCTTGCCTGTATTGTCTGGGCCCTCTTCACCTGCAGGACTCCTGTGCTATTTGTCACTCCTTCAGCCAGAGAGTCCTGCAGGAGAGACATAACAAACTGGTTCTTAGGGGCCTTCTTAAGCCGGAGGGCTCTCCGGCTAAGTCGGCTCCACCGAAACCAGCAAGAGTTTCCAAGGCCCAGGCTTCTGTTTCTAAGCCTGCGGCCTCAGCTCCGACTCGTACAGAGTCGAGATCGGCTCCGGCTGGAGCCGATTCTGGCTTGACTAAGCGAACTGTATTGTCCACTTCGATGTCGGCTCCGATCGGCTCCGACACCCATGTGGCACAGGCATCGGTGTCGGCTCCGATCGGCTCCGACACCGTTACTTTGGTGGCTGTATCGGCTCCGGCTGGAGCCGATACATCGAGGCGTTCTGTCGGCTCCGAGAAATCGGCTCCGACAGGATCCGTAGTGTCGGCTCCAATGGCTCATTCCAGGAAGAGGTCGAGGTCTCCTTCCTTGGAGCCGATACTTTCGGCTCCGGCTTCACCTCTTCTGTCGGAACGGAGCCATCGGAGCCGATCTTCAAGGTCATCCAGGTTGTCTGACCATGACCTAGAGAGAGTGGTCAGCAGATTGCTCAAGTCACAGGTACTGGCCCAAATGCTTCACAGTCCGTCTCAGCAGGCGACTGTTGGTCCACACCCCGTTACAGTTCCTCCTTCAACTCTACCCCAGAGCTTGGAGTTGGAGTCTTCGGGCATAGTTACTGCTACGGCTGGAGGACGGATACCCCCTTCTGTTCCTTCAGCCTCTACTCTTATCTCCTCTTCCTTAGAGGGATTCGATGGTCGGGCTTCCATGGTCTCCTCCGAGGGGGTGAGTGGCATCGGACCCTTGTCCGAACCCGCTCTTCCCCTTGGAGCCTCGGCCTTGGTGAGCTCGGCTCCGACATCTGCCTCGGATGCTTCCCTTCGGTGGTCCCTGGAGTTCCTAGCTCTTGGAGCGGGTTCTCTGGGACCTGCCTGGGAGGGGAGCATTCGAGGTGATGAAGAGTGTACTGGCCACTGGTATCAGTCAGCAGTCTCTTCCCGTAGCTCCTCCCTCTATTGTACCTGTTGACATCTCTGCCACTTCTCTTGCTACAGGACCCAGAGATCCTCCGCCTCAGGTTTCCCCATTGGGAATTTCCCCTCTTCCGAGGATTCTCCTGATGTTTCGGGAGATCCTCCTAGGAAGAGGACTTGTAAGAGGAAGCATGTAGACTCCCCGGAGTCTGTCACGCCGGATACTGACTTTGATGAGTCAGAGGGATCCCCTAGATCCCCTCTGAGGATGTCTCCTTTTCAGACATCCTAGAACTTCTGAAACAGAGGGAAACTGGCCCACCAACAATCCCTCTGAGGATGAGTCAGTATACCTAGAGGCGTTTGGATCTCGGCCCTCCACCTCCTGGGTGTCTCCGCCTTCGACCCCTTATGCAGGTGATTGCACGAAGGCGTGGACAGCTCCTGACTCTGTAGAGCCAGTCCCTAGGAGGCCTTCTAAATTTATCACTGCCCCTAGTGACAAACAATTCCTTACCAAGGGTGTCCCGCTGATGCCATGGTGGTGGCTGCGGCCACTAAAAAGGAACTTGCAGATCCTTCCGTGCCGCTCCATCCTCGTAATAAGGACTCTACCACCATGGATAGGTACCGCAACCGGATGTTTACCTCAGCGACCTTTGCTATGCTCGCTGAATTATCTTTGTCACTTCACCAGACTCCAGAGAGATATCCTGAAGGAGCTGGGAGAAGTAGTTCAGGATCCTACAGCTGCAGGGGCTCAAGAAAAGATTGCTTCGCAGCTAGGAACCCTCAATTCCATTGCTAACTCCTCCATGCGGCTAATATCTTATGCTGCGGATGGAGCGAGTAGAGCCGCAGGCACAGGTGTGGCTCTTAGACGCCAAGCCTGGATGCGGCTATGTGATTTTGCGGATCCCTTTAAGGCGTCCTTCACAAATTCTCCCTTTGATGGGTCAGCTTTGTTTGGCCCTCAGGTGAGGGAGACCCTGACCAGGTGTGAGCAGGACGGCAAGACTCTTTCTGCTGTTGGAGTCCGTTTTTCCACCCCTTCTAGGCCTTATCCCAAAGGACAGAAGGGTGGTAAGATGTGGTTCCGTAAATCCCAAGGAGTCACGCCGGATTCACGTGGTCAGTTTACCCCTAGAGGCAGAGGGGGTAACAACAACAGACGCCGCTCTAGAGGCAGAGGGGTCCAAAACCAGGGAAACAGGGAGCCTCTCTCTGATAAGCCCTTTCAGCATCCCTGAGGTGTTGCCCGGCTGTCCCTCCTTGGAGGCAGTCGGGGGAAGATTATCACTGTACCCAGAAGCCTGGCATTCCCTCACTCAAGACAGATGGGTACAGTCGATCATATCCAAGGGTTACATTATTTCTTTCGAGGAAAGTCCCTTCCCCTCAAGTTCCCTTCCAGACGTACCACCCGGTCTAAGGGACATTGCAGAGTTAGAAATCGCAAAACTACTGCAAAAAAGAGCCATTCAGCCAGTTACAATAGACCATTCAGAGCCCGGAATCTACTCAAGGTTCTTTTTGGTCCCCAAAAGACGGAGACTGGAGACCAATATTGGATCTCAGCAGACTCAACAAGTCTGTGAGGAAGACAAGATTCCGAATGGTCACTCTTCAGTCAATTCTGCCCTTCTTACAGAAGGACAACTGGATGTGCTCAATAGATCTTCAGGATGCGTACTATCACATCAAAATTCACAGACGCTCCAGGAGATTTCTCCGCTTCGGCTGGGGTCCAGTCATTTCCAGTTCAGAGCCCTGCCCTTTGGTCTCACTACAGCGCCCAGAGTGTTCACCAAATGCATGGCAGTGGTCACGGCTCACCTGAGACATCAAGGATTCCAGGTGTTTCCGTATCTCGACGACTGGCTCCTGTCAGCCACCACCAGGCATCAGCTTATACAAGCCAGGGATTACACAATAGACCTTTGTTCTCATTTGGGCATCTCAGTCAACTTCGAAAAGTCATCCTTATCACCCTGCCAGTCTATTACCTTCATAGGCAAACTTAAACACTGTTCGGATGTCAGCTACCCTTACAGAACAAAGAGTTTCAGACATTCAGACTCATGTCAGGATCATTCTGGCCAGCAAGAAAGTACAGGCCAGAATGGTTCTAAAAGTATTAGGTCTCATGGCTGCGGCCATTACTCTTCTTCCCTGGCTCGATTCTACATGCGCCTCCTTCAGTGGATGCTGTTCACACAGTGGTCATACCAGCAACTCCCAATGCGTCACCAGATTCTGGTGACACAAACATGCAAAGAACATCTTGCTTGGTGGATCACATCGTCTCAGGTTCACCAAGGCAGATGCTTTGTACCTCCATCCCCGATAGCCACTGTCACCACGGATGCCTCCCTGATCGGGTGGGGGGGTCATTATCAGGGCAGGATGGTTCATGGGACGTGGCAACCGTTCGAGTACCATCTGCACATAAATGTCCTGGAGATGAGAGCAGTGCTTTTAACGTTGCAAGCCCTCAACGACTTTCTTCCCGTAGGGACAATTGCAGTCCACACAGACAACATGTCTGTAGTTTGGTATATCAACAAACAGGGCGGAACCAAGTCCTACCCCTTGTGTCAAGAAGCTCACAGACTATGGCAATGGGCGATCTCCTCTCATCGGTTTCTGGTAGCAACGCATATCCCTGGGAAAACCAACATTATAGCGGACAGATTGAGCAGAGCTATTCTCATGCCTCACGAGTGGTCTCTCAAGCAATCCATAGCGGAAGAGATTTTTCTGGAATGGGGTCGTCCATGTTGCGATCTTTTTGCTACTCCCCAAAACAGCAAATGTCCAGACTTCTTCAGCCTCTTCCTCTATCAGGCCATCCCGCCAGAGACGCTCTGACCCAGGATTGGCCCCAGGGACTTCTTTATGCCTTCCCCCCATTTCCTCTGATCCCTCAGGTGATCCAGAAAGCTACCGTTGTGAGAGCCAAATTGATTCTCATTGCCCCTTACTGGCCTCGACAAGTTTGGTTCCCGTTCCTCCATCATCACCTTTTGGTGCAGCCGTGGCATCTGGACCCAGTGCCAGATCTACTGATTCACCAATCCGGTCAGCTGCACCGGTCAGTCCCTTCTCTCAACCTCACAGCATGGTTGCTCCACTTCCTTCCTTAGCCAGGCTTCCTTTGATCTCTAACCCAGTTAGAGATATCATAGTAGCTTCACTAAAATCCTCTACCAGGAGGATTTACACAAGCAAATGGAAACGTTTCTCTTATTGGGCTAAGGCCCAAAATATTGATCCTTTTACTGCCCCTGTTCAGGCAGTTCTGGACTTCTTAGCAGAGATTTTTCATGCAGGCTCCTCTTCTTCCACAGTCAGAGTTCAGTTGGCTGCTATTTCTAATTTTCATGTTGGGATAGCAGATCATAATATTATGTCCCATAGGCTCTGCAGGGCCTTCTTGAAAGGAATTTTCCTACTAAAGCCTCCAATCAGGAATCCTCCTCCTCAGTGGGATCTAAATTTAGTGCTGACATCCTTGATTCTTCCCCCCTTCGAGCCAGCTGTTTCTTGTTCCCTGAAATATCTTTCTTGGAAAACTTTATTCCTAGTGGCTATTACATCTGCCAGGAGGGTGTCTGAACTTCATGCTCTTTCGGTTCGACCCCCCTATTTGATTTTTCACAAAGACAGAGTATCTTTGAGAACTAATCCATCCTTTTTACCTAAGGTCGCTTCAAAAAACAATCTTAATCAATCCATTGATCTTCCTGTATTTTTTCCTAACTATTCAGATAGAGCTGAACAAAAGCTACATTATCTTGACGTCCACCGTCAGCTTAGATATTATTTGGACAGAACAAGGAAATTTAGGAAATCTGATCAACTTTTTGTTTCCTATGCGGATAATAAAAAAGGCCTTCCTGTTTCTAAAGTGACTTTGTCCAGATGGCTTTCTTCGGTCATCACTGAAATTTATACGATCAGGGGAAAATAGCTGTGCTCAAAACCTAAAGCACATTCAACTAGGAGTTTAGCTACTTCTACAGCTTTTCAAGCTAGACTGCCTTTGGACACTATTTGTGCAGCGGCCACTTGGGCCACTCCTCACACCTTTGTTTCCCATTACAAATTGGACTTGGCCTCCAGGGACAGAGCCAGTTTTGGCTCTACAGTCCTCAAGAGTTTGTTCCATTGAGCCACCCAGGATAGAGGTGCTAGGGACGCGGTCCCATCAAGCAAGAATGAAGGCGAGATTGACAACTTAACATTAAGAAGTTATGTACCTACCATAACGTTCCATGTTAGTTGTCTTCTCTCGCCTTCTTTCTTGCGACCCTCCCTCCTTCCCCCTGGCCTGGACAGACCTTGTATAAGAAACTATTATGCTAAAGACCATTCAAACCTGGTCCTTTTTTCCATCTGTAAGTTTCTTCTTCCTTTGGGAAGTATTTTATGCTTGGTGTTATTGCCCTTTGTCAACAAACGAGATCTGGGTACTTACTGCCTTGCATCATGGGATATGGGGCTGCCTCGAGCTGGTAAAAGGAGTTCTCGAGCTAAAGCAAGTGCCGAGTCGGAGCCGAGGATCGGCTCCGAACCCATCAAGCAAGAATGAAGGCGAGAGAAGACAACTAACATGGAACGTTATGGTAGGTACATAACTTCTTATTCTTGTTCGCTGAAGTTCTTATCTTGGAAAACCCTCTTTCTGGTAGCTGTTACTTCAGCCAGAAGAGTTTCGGAACTACAGGCTCTTTCTGTCCGTCCCCCATACCTCGTGTTCCACAATGACAGGGTTGCACTTAGGACTAATCCATCCTTCCTTCCTAAGGTCTCTTCAGAGAGTAACTTGAATCAGTCCATAGACCTTCCTGTGTTTTACCCTAACCACTCCAGCAGGGCGGAATATAAGTTGCATCAGTTAGATGTTCACAGGCAACTACGCTTTTATCTGCATAGAACCAAGGACATTAGAAAATCAGATCAACTTTTCCTGTCCTATGCAGTAGGTAAACAAGGTCTTCCAGTCTCCAAAGTAACCTTATCCAGGTGGTTGACTTCTATCATCATGTTCATATATCAACTCAGGAATAAAGAATTGCCAGTTAAACCAAAAGGTCACTCCACCAGAGCATTAGCTACTTTGGTGGCTTTTCAGGCTAGGCTGCAAATGGAATCTATCTGTGCTGCGGCTACATGGGCCAGCCCACATACTTTCATTTCACATTACAAGTTGGATTTGGTTTCCAGGAGCAGAGCTGATTTTGGTTCCACTGCGCTGAAGTCTTTTCCGATGAGCCACCCAGGTTTTTAGGTGCTAGGGACGCTGTCCCAACCAGCAAGAATGAAGGCGAGATAGACAACTTAACATAAAGAAGTTATGTACCTACCATAACATTCCATGTTAGTTGTCTTCTTCTCACCTTCTTTCTTGCGTCCCACCTGCCATCCCCCTATCCTAGTAGACTGAGAAGAGTTCTTCTTGATTTTTCACTGGCTGAGTCTTCTATGGCTATTCCTTTCTGACTAGTAGTCTCTCCAGCGGGATTTATGCATTCTAGGATAGGATTCCTTTTTTTTATGTCTGCAGTTAGACGTACCAAATGAGATCTGGGTATCTAGCGCCAGGCATTATGGGATATAAGGGGGCCTCGAGCCAGTAAGCAGCTCTCGAGCTTTTGAAGATGGCCGAGTCGGAGCCGAAGGATCGGCTCCGAACCCAACCAGCAAGAAAGAAGGCGAGAAGAAGACAACTAACATGGAACGTTATGGTAGGTGCATAACTTCTTTTTATGTTTTCTGGATGCTCACAATTACATTTTTACATAGATAGAACAACAGACATCAGAAAAACTGATGAATTGTTTATTTCATTTGCAGAAGTAAAATTGGGAAAACCAGTTGCCAAATTAACTTTATCTAGGTGGCTAACCTCCTGTATTTCATTTGTTTATAACAAATTGGACATTACTTTACCAAAACTGCTATGAGCTCATTTAACTAAATCCATGGCTACCTTCTCAGTTTTTCAGTCCCGAATGTCCATGGATGATACATGCACAGCAACTTGGGCTTCTCCTCATACATTTATTACTCATTACAAACTGGATCTGGTCTCCAGAGGTAGAGCATCATTTGGCTCAGTGGTGCTCAGGAGTATCCTTTCTTGAGTCCACCCTGGATTTTAGGTAACTGGGGACTCTGTCCCATCAGTTGAAGATAGAATGAAAATTGACAACATTAAATAAAGAAGTTATGTACTCACCATAACGTTCCATCTGTGTTGTCCATTTTCATTCTTCCTCAACTCCCCTCCCAACAACCCCCATCCTTTAAAACTTCTGGAAGAATGAGTGGTTACAAGATCTTTCTGTTCTTTTTATTAAGCTCCAGATATAGCCTTCTTCATTTTGAATAGGAAAATGCCTTTCTTCTAAAATCAGCAAACAAGATCTGAGGTAACTGGGGTTAGTACATAGTGGGTAAGGGAGAAGCTTCATAATTCTTCGTTGCCATAAGCTTTAGTAATGGCCAAGTCGGACCTGAGGAATTGGATCCAAACCCATCAGCTGAGGAAGAATGAAAATGGATGACACAGACAGGACATTATGCTCAGTATATAACTTCTTTTTTTGAGCTGTGATACAGAATCAGACTTGTCTAGACATAGTAAGGCCTTGCTGAATTTAATTCTGGTGGCTGCCAAAAAAATGGAAATCAAAGTCTAAACCAACCATACTAGAAGTTGTGAATATAGTAAAAGTGATAAAAGAAGTGGAAGTGGGCTTTTTAGAAAAGAGTAGGAGCAAATTGCATAGAAAAAATGGGAATTGTAAGAACAATACATGCAGAATAATGTTTTGGAGGAGGAATGAGGTTTAAGGGAAGGTGGGAATTAAATGATCTATGTAAAGTTTGAATGACAGTGACTTTATAGTAGATTATATGTTATGTATAATGCTTGCAACTGAAAATATATCAATATGGCTTGTTTTCATTTATATAAATGTATGATTGCCTATGCCATAAGTAATAATTCAATAATGAGGTTTCTTGTTAAAAAAAGAATGATTTTAGTGCCAAAGAAAGTAAGAAATTCCTGGCAACCCCTTCTGGAACTTTCTTTTGTCAACCAGTTTGTGATAGCACCCAAGTTCAAAATGCTTTCACTTCACAACTTTACTCTTCCATCCTCATTTGAGTTTTCTAGTAACCTTAGATTTAAAATATGCAGATTATCACATTCCTATTCATCCTGATTTCAGTCATTTCTTAAGGTTTTGTGTGTCTGGTCACATTCTCAGTTCTATGTCTTATGCTTTGGGCCTTGCACTGATCCAAGAATGTTCACAAAGTGTCTAGCTCCTGTGATAGCCCACTACATGCTGCAAGGTAACCACATTTCACCATATTTAGACAACTTATCTTTGCAGTCTTTTTTTAAGTGTCAGGAATTTTTCTCTTGGCTTAGGGATCTCCTACACAGTCTGGATTTCCAAAAGAACATTCAAAAGCATTTTCTGATTCCTTCTCACAGGGCTGTTTTTCTGGGATGTCTGCACGGCACCTCAATTCAAAGAGCTTTTCTTCCAGAAGAAAAAAATAGAGCTTTATCTCAGTGAGGGAATCCCTCAATATTCTGGATTTAATGGCATCAGTGATTCTCATGATACCTGTTGCAAGACTCCACATGAGAAAGTTACATTGCTAGCTGAAATTTCTGTGTTCCTAGCATAAACATCCTTTGACTTTTTTAATTAAAATTCTAGAATTTGTGAAAAGGGAGATGATGTGGTGATGACAATAATATCACAGAATCCAGGTTTCCCATTCTTTCTTCATGCCCCAGTACAGTCAGTCACTACAAACACCTTAGACTTTGCTTGGGGAGCGGTGTGTATAAGGATAAAAGTGCAGGGACTTTTGAACAAAAAGACAGACCAAAACACACAAACATGAAAGAGATTTTAGTTCTCATAAATGCTGTCAAATTTCTAAATCATTTGTTGTCCCCAGAATTTCTACCAATGTGTTTACAGGCAACACAATAGTGATGTGAACTTCCAAGATGGTTGCATATTGAGTAACAGCTTAATTTCAGCTCTCCCAGTGTGAAAACAGAAACTCAGAAGAAAGAGCCAGTAAACTTGTATTTTTGGGCAAATTTCAGTAACTGGCTATTATGTACACTGCCTGGATGCCAGCAAGAAAAGTAATTCAGAAAACACAAAATAAAATCAGTCACAAAAGGTGACAATAAAACACCGACTGGGAAGAATTTTGCAACTGTTCAACAAAAAGCAGTGCAAGCTCCAGCTTTGGTGCAAGACATGATTTCCAGTAACCTATAAGAAAAAATAAGTCAAATGTACTCAGAGCTGATTAAAATAAATGAAACACTGATGGAATATGTCAACTGAAATAAAAAAAAGACTGGAAAAAATGGAAGAAGCTTTAAACAGATGTTCAGATGAGGTGATAAAACTGCAAATATGAGACCACTCAAGAAGAGATGTTTCAAAAAATAATGGAATTAGAAAACAGAGCACATAGAGAAAACCTGAGACTTTCTGCTGTACCAGAGAAACTGGAAGGAATAGATTATATTCATTTTTTATGAAAGCACAAATAAGCAACTGAACTAATATTCTACAGCAGGAGTTGTTAACTGAAAGGGCACATTGTGTGTATGTTCCAAACTTGGCCATGAGAAAGCAACCTAGACCTTTAATAGTATGCAATCTAAGTAGCAGATGGAGTTGATTCTGACAAACCTGTGACAGAAGGATAACATACTAAAAGTGGAAGATAGTTGAGTATTTGTGGAAAATGATTACCTGCTGTATACCAGACAGAAGAAGAGTGAATGTATTCCACTAATCAGGGAATGTTGAAAAGCAGGCTCAAAATTAAAACTGCTGTACCCAGATATCTTCAGAATATTCTTTCCTGGAGGGACAAAATAAGTTTTGATGCAGAATATGCTAAGGAAGAAATACAAAAATGTGTCCAAGAAAAAGTGGAGAGTCTGCTTCTTCTGGTAATAAAGACCAGAGAGAGACTGTAACAGTGAAACCTTTTCTAATGTTTCAACAGAAAATCCTTGAGAGACAGAAAAAAAAACAAGAATTGTCTAGAAAACTGAGGGTATATAGGAAATGAAGCAGAAACTGGATTTGAAAGATGTAGTTAAACAGGAATAAAACCAGCAACTCAGAAACTGACAAACAAATGCGGGATTACAAAGCATTAACTATATTTGTGAAACATGACAGAACAAGTTGTTCTTTGTCTTTCGGCTTTTTCCCGGTAAGGGGTCACCACAGTGGAACTCCGGTCCGCTAATGATTGGCAGTAGATTTTTAAGAAACGCCGAGGTGCCAGCTCGATGCCCAACCTTCAACGAAGGCACGCCCATTTACGCATGCATGTCTTTCTACCACTACCCAACTGCGGGGAGGACATGCAGACTCCACACGGAAGGCACTCCCAAGCCAAGCTGAGAATCAATGGGAGAACCTCTTGCTGTGAGGTAACAATGCTACCACTGTACCGCCATGGCAATCCTGGAAATATTGGATTTTCTTGACTTTGTTAAACTTGTAGGGGACTCTAAAGCATATGCCCTACTTCATGTCATTAATGTTTGGAATAACACTTAGTAGAGGGGAAGAGAAGGGAGAGTTAACTGTAAGTAAAACAAAATGTTATTCTTAACAGCAATATTTTTATAATGCATGATGTAATCTGCATGCTGCATAGTAAAGTTTCCTCAGTTATTTTCAAGTATAATGGGGATACTAAAGTAAATGGGTGTCCCTGTTTTATCCTTCTTTTCTCTTTCTCCTTGTTCAGGTTTAAGAAATGTAGGCACTGCAATGTAAAAAAAAGCAAAGTCTGGTAAAAAGAGCATGAAATAAAAACTGATGTGCTTTTTCTCATTCTTACATAGGGGAATGACTGGATTAAGGCTCATTGCTTGATCTAGTAAGAAGTTTTAATAGAAATCAAATAAATAAAAAAGAACATTGAATATAATAAAGCTTTCCTTTAGCAAATAAACAAATGTTCAAAGGAGCAACTCTGTATCTAGTTTTCATGTCTCCATGGAGACAATCTAATAATGAGCAATAAAAACAGAATATTTCATGTGATGTTGTCAGTCTCACCTATATTCACACTTGTGGGTCGGATCTGATCCATCAGATCCTTCCCAGCCTTTTTCAAAAGCTTGAGGCCTTCAGCAAAGCTCATGGACATTCTACCTTACCCACAGTTCCCTACATCCTTCAGATCTTGTTTGCCACTCAGCAACAGATGTGATCCTCTCAGGAAGCTCTGGGCTAAGTGATAGTTTATTATATTTTTCTACTTGTTCTTTCTTAAATTTTTTCTCTAATATTTAATTTAAGAAATTCCTTAACCGTTTTAGTTAGAGGACATTCTTCTGGCTGTGAGTGTTATTCTCTCTTCATAGTTTTCCCCTCCCTACATCCATTTAAGTTAGGGGGCATTTGTTTGATCTCTCGTTCTATCCCTTTCAACATCCATTTAAATTAGAGGATGTTCTTTTCTTCTAATTAAAAAAAAAACTTAATATTTTCCTCAACTCCTTTAACATCTATTTAAGTTAGAGGGCATTCCTTTGTGTGTGTGCAGTCTTTTCTCTTAACTTACATAGCTTGTTTATTTACTGTAGCTTGTTAAACTTTTTGAATTATGTCTCAAAAACAGGAAGGGAAACACTTGGGGTTTAAGAAATGTGAACAGTGTAAAAAGATGTTCCTGAGTGATACATACACTTTGTGTGTGTATTGCTTAAGGTCTTTACATTTACAAGAGTAATGCACTATTGGTCATGGGTTTACTCAAAAGGCTCTTATGGAGTGTAAAAATAAACTCGTCTTAAAAGGATTGCTTAAGACTCCTTTTTCTGAGGCTATTTCTCCAAATTCTGCAAAATCATCTAAATCTGATAAGTCAGAAAAATGACCTTCTTTGACTCCAAAGTCTCCTTCGGAGCTGAAACAAAAAGTTCCTAAGCTGTCTGCTGCTACATATTCTTTGGAGTAGCTGTTACTATCAGATTGAGAGGTCTTCGGAGCAACTATTGGATGACACAGGGGTGCAGGGGTAGCATTGTCACCTCACAGCAAGAGGTTCTCCTTTTCGTTTCTCGGCTAGAGTGTTTTTGTGCAGTCTGCATGTCCTCCCTGCATTCATGTGGGTTTCCTCTGGGTGCTCCAGTTTCCTCCACATTACAAAGACATGCATCTGGAGCATCTCTCCTGAGGTCTCCACTGAAAACTGTCTTCATTCCAAGTCAGACTTTCCCAGATAACAAATGTTAAATAAATAAACTTGAAGCTTTGGTGTCTACTGAATATCGATATCAGTCATTCTCCATCATTGGAGCCTATACCTTCTCAGCTCTCATCTCCCTTTTTGATGAAGTCCAGATTTCTTACCTTATTTACATGGTCTACCAGGAATTTGTCAGATGATGATGTGGATAGGGCAGTGCAGAGGCTTCTGAAGACACTGGCCTTGGCCAAATTATTACTGGATCTGAGCCCAAAGGCATCAGATCTGATAAAGTCCTTCCCATCAGTGCCTACTCCTCCTCTGATCCATCCCCTGGTGTCAGAGCCAGAAGATTCAGATGTCCAACTGGTGTCTGTCTCAGATCCTAGACCCATGGGTTCCTCGGATCCAACATCTGCCCTCAGTGCTTCTGCTCAGTCTGAGTGGTAGACCTCTAGGAGCTGACACTCCCCGGTCAAGCCAGGAGAATGGGTTTGGATCTCATTGGATCTGCCCTGCCTCTTGGGGCTTCAGTGCAGGTGAGTTTAGATCCTACCTCTGCCTCAGAGCTTCTGTCTTCTGCACCACAGATTCCCTTGGCTCCAGCTACATTTTTGTCAGATCTGACATACTCTTCAGATCAGGGACAGAGAGCTTTTGAGGTTATGAGGAAGGTAATGACTACATCCCATTCTCAGGCACAGTCTATCCAGGATCTTTCTTCCAATTCTGGGCCAGTGACTTTGCCTACTCATGTACCCCCTCCACACGTGATGATTGGGGAGAGATGGGTGAAGGCTGCCAGCCTAGTCAAATAGAATTTGATATATAAGTCTGGCATTTGTAAATAAATGTAAAATACAGGCATGTTTCTTGAGTGTAAAGAATACTGTGAAATGTGGAACTGCAAAATATGTGACAACATTGCACTCTACTGGCCCAGTGAAGCATGTTGCACCCTTTCATGTTAGAATTCGGCTCCAGGGTGGCTGGATAAAGATTTCATGCCCATTGTTTTAAGGCTAATGTTTATGATTAGAATTTAGATGTGGAAGGTGCTTTATTGCTCTGGTTTCTGCTAACATATACATGTGAAATGCCTTGTATTGTTGTAAGTTTCTGAGGAGGTGTTATATTGCTAAATAATGCAGTTTGTGGCCTGAGACCTCAGACCAGGTGTTAAGATGGTGCAATATGAATACTGGGAAAACCTAAGTGTCAAAAATGATGTAATTTTGGGAAGACCTTAGAGACATGTTTGTTAGTTATGTTTAAATACTATCTCTCACAAGAGACTAAAAGCATTTTGACTTTGGACATCTAACTTATCAGCACTCTGCCTTATGCTCACATGTAAGTTTTAGCACTGTGATTTCTTGTAGGAATAGTTAAAGCTAGTAAAGATTAATTAGGTATTTTTCCTTTGAAATCAGACCTGTCCTACTGTATTATTTTACATTTCTGTGTGATCTGTGAACTCTTAGATATCTCTGTGGTGTAATAGTTTTGTCTTGTGTTTTAATTATTAAATATTTGTAAACCCTTTTACCAGTGGCTGATTTCTGTTGGGATAAGTTCTAGAGTACAT
The DNA here is from genome assembly GCF_019279795.1 of Protopterus annectens. Lineage (NCBI taxonomy): Eukaryota > Metazoa > Chordata > Ceratodontiformes > Protopteridae > Protopterus > Protopterus annectens. The sequence continues at coordinate 211,674,057 of NC_056740.1, read as the reverse complement.
TGCATATTTATAGAGGTTATTGTAATAGGCCACTCTAAAGTAAGCCTTCACTGTTAGTCATACTACCATTGGATATTAATATTGCACAGTAATAACTGGACACCATTTTAAGAGCCCTTTAGTAACTGATATTATTAACTGGGTGGTGGCAGTAATTACTACCGTATAGTCTTGGTAAAGGGGCACAGTTGGAGAATCTGTGTCAGCCTTTCCCAGGAGTGTCTGTGAAGCTGTATAAATACTTATCTCAAAGTGTGTGTGTGGTGTGTCAGCTACTTGGCAGGGACACAAAGCACTGGTTGTACAGGGAGGGTACTGGAAGTTTTAGCTTGCCCAGTTAGGCAGAAACCTGGACCCTATAGCTGTGCCAGTGGGGAGTCTTATTGGGGACCTGGCGAGCAAGGGAGCAACCAGCCTCAGACTGATTGTGATCTCTGTGTGCACTTAAGGGAAATTGTACTTTACTGTGTGTATTAGTTATCTTTTCCTCTTTTATGAGACAACCTCCCTGGTGTTGGAGGTGAGGATTGATGCTCCTTGATTGCTGGGCCAGGGCACGGTCATCACACCACAAGACTGCAGAGACCCCAGGCCTCAGGCCGCCCAGCAAGGGATTCCCCCCTCTTCTGAAACTTCCCCAGACTACCCAGTTGAGGAAGTCCCTTAGAAAAGTGCAAGAGGAAGCATCTTGACTTCCCAGAAGAGTCAGTCACATCTGATACTGGCCTCAATGATGCAGGATGGTTCCCATTGTCACCTCCTGAAGATGTCTCCTTTGAAGACATCCTGGAAATGTTAAAACAGAGAGGTGAAAGACAGTCCACAACCCCTTCAGCTGAGGAGTCAGTATACCTGAAGGCTTTCGGGTCTTGCCCTTCCACCTCTTGGGTAACCAACACCTCCTTCTGATGAGCTTATTGATTTAATCTCTCAGAAGACATGGGAGACCCCAGACTCCATAGAGCTGAGTCCTAGGAGGCTAAATAAATATATCACTGCCCCTTTAGACAAGCCTTTCCTTACTAAAGGTGTAGCAGTTGATGCCATGGTCATGGCGGTGGACACTAAAGAAGAACTATTTCAGACCAGTTCCACTATCCAGCCCCTGAAAAAGGATTCTAGGACCATGGATAGGTATGGGAATCATGTCTTTTCATCAGCAACCTTCACCTTATGGTCGCTAAACTACTTGACTCCTTTTACTAGGTTACCGAGGGAGCTGTTAAAAAACTGTCAGACTCCCTCCAAGGACCTGTAGCTGATGCAGTGGCAGACATAGTAACCGCTCAGCTCACCACCCTAAACTCAGTTTTAAACTCTTCCATGAGACTCATCTTATATGTAGCAGATGGAATGAGTAGGGCAGTGGGTTCGGGCATCTCTCTTAGGAGGTAGGCCTGGATGCACCTTTGCAATTTCTCAGAGCCCTTCAAGTCTGCCTTCATTAATACCCCTTTCGGTGGCTCTTATCTTTTTGGACCCAAAGAAAAAGAGATGCTCACCAGGTGTGAACAGGAATGCAAGACGTTATCTGCCATTGGAATATGTTTTTTCACACCCTCTAGACCCTTTTCCACAGGTCAAAGAGGTAGTGGAAAGATGTGGTTCAAAAAATCACAAAGGTCTTTCCAAGACACACAGGGTGAAAGTTCCCCTAGAGGCAGAGGGGGGAACAATAATGGAAGATGTCAGCTTCACAGCAGGGGAGGCCCGCAGAATCAGGGTGCCAGAGAATCTTTCTTTGGTAGTCCCTTTCAGTGCTACTGAGAGGGTGACCAATTGTCTGCCTTTGGAGGCAGTCAGGGACAATTGTCCCTGCACCCTCATACCTGGCTAAGAATAACAAAAGATAGATGGGTGCAGAGCAAAATATCCATGGGTTATGTAATTCCCTTTTCCTTCCCCTCTTCCATAAACAAAACAGTTCCAGATGTTCCACCCAGTCAAAAGGAACAAGCAACCTTAGAAATTCAAAAGTTGCTAAGAAAAAGAGTCATTCAAGAAGTCTCCGCAGAGCAAAGAGGATTCAGAACTTACTCAAGATTCTATTGAGTTCCAAAGAAAACAGAGGACTGGAGACCCATCTTGGATTTCAGCATTCTAAACAGATCTGTGAAAAGGAGCAAATTCCGGATGGTGACATTGCAGTCAATACTTCCATTTTTGGAAAAAGAGAGTTGGATGCGCTCTATAGATCTTCAAGATGCATACTACCATATACAGATGGAAAGGTGGTCCAGAAGGCACTTGTGCTTCTGTCTCAGAGCCAGTCACTTCCAATTTTGAGCTCCACTCTTTGGTCTCACTACAGCCCCAAGAGTGTTCACCAAATGCATGGCAGTAGTTGTGGCTCACCTGAGATGCCAAGGATTCTGGGTGTTTCCATATCTGAACAACTGGCTCATAACTACCCCAACCAGGCATCTTCTGCTACAGGCCAAGGACTACACCCTACAACTCTGTTCCTTTCAAGGAATTACCATAAATTACAAAACATCTGCTCAAGAGCCATGTCAGAACTTGGTCTTCATATGAGCAGAATTAGATACAAAACGAATGATAGCAAAACTTCTACAAGACAGAGTGGATGATCTTTGGTATTATGTAAGAATGTTGATAAGAAAGAAACAAGCTTCTGCCAAATTAGTTCTTCAAGTACTGGGAAAAATGGCCACCTCAGTTGTCCTTATTCCCTTAGCTCATCTCCACATGAGAATACTTCAATGGTTACTTTCGAAATGCAGTGTTCAGTTCTAGAACTTCCAATGACACACAAGATCATGATAATCAATTCATGCAAAAAGGATCTTCATTGGTGGATTCACTCTCTCCTGATGTCTCAAAGCCATCCTTTATTTCTCCCCAGCCCCAAGCCATGGTGACCACAACCACTTCCCAGATAGGGTGGGGAGGGCATTATCTGGGGAAGACAGTTCAAGGCATCTGGCATCAACATGAGGCCCATTTGCACATAAATGTCCTGGAGATGTGGGCTGTGCATTTATCACTTTAAGCATTTCAAGATACCCTCCCTCTGGGAATCATAGCAATTCAATCAGACAACATGTCTGTGGTCTGGTACATAAACAAGCAAGGGGGAGCCAGATCTTACCTCCTTTGTTGGGAAGCCCTGAGGGTCTGGCAATGGGCTACATCTTCCAATCACTTTCTGATAGCAGCACACATTTTAAGGAGGTCCAATGTAATAGCAGACAAATTGAGCAGAGCCATACTATGACCTCATGATTGGTTCCTCAATCAGAAAGATGCAGAAGAGATTTTCCAAAAATTGGGACAGCCTTGCTGCAACCTTTTTGCTTTGTCTACCAATGCCAAATGCAGCAACTACTTTGCCCTGATCCCTACTCCAATAATCCTAATTGCCCCCATTGGCCTCGACAAATTTGGTTCCCCTTCCTTTGGCCTCATGTTTGGGATGAACCATGGATTCTGGACTCCTTTCCAGACCTTCTGACCCACCCGTCAGGAATGGTTCATCCCAATCTAAATCTCAAACTGACAGCCTGGCTGCTCCAATTCCCTCGATAGCCAGCTTTCCTTCCCTTTCCTCTCCTGTCAGACACATTTTGGTGTCTTCTCATAAGTCATGAGCATGAAAACTGTACAAAGGAAAATGGAAGAAGTTTGTTTTATGGGCTAATTCTAACCAAACTGACCCCTTTACTGCTCCCATTCATTTTGTACTAGACTTTTTGGCTAAGCTTTTTAATGAAGGTGCTGCCGCAGCTACAATTATAGTTCAATTGGCAATTTCAAACTTTCATATAGGAGAAAATGGCTATGGAATCATATAAAAGAGGCTTTTTAAAGCCTTTTTGAAAGGAACTACACTTCTAAGACCTCCGTACAAAAAGTCATCTCCACCTTGGGATCTAAATTTTGCTTTGTTGAATATTATCTATCCTCCATTTGAACCTTCTGCTACCTGTAACTTGAAGTATCTTTCTTAGAAGATGCTCCTCTTAGCAGCTATTACTTCAGCAGGGAGAGTTTCAGAGTTACAAGCTTTATTTGCCAAGCTACTATATCTGATATTTCATAAAGATAGAATTTCTTTATGTATCAACCCCTCCTTTCTGCCCAACGTTGTATCTGAAAGTAACCTTAATCAATCTCTTGAGTTACTGGTATTTTTTCCAAATTTTCAGAATAAAGGAGAATACTCATTGCATCTACTGGACATTCATAGACAGTTATATGTTTACCTACATAGAATGGCAGAATTCAGACAATCAGACCAGCTTTTTGTTTCTTTCTCTAACACTAGGAAAGGCCTTCCAGTATCTAAGGGTACCTTATCCAAATGGCTTTCTGAATGCATTTCCTTTATTTATAATTCTAAAAACAAAACTCTCACTGCACCTGTCAAAGCTCATTCCACCAGGTCGATAGCTACTTCTGCAGGCTTCTAAGCTAGGCTGTCTCCGGACAATATCTGTTTTGCAGCCACATGGGCAAACTCTCATACCTTTATTACACATTACACAGTAGACTTAGTCTCCATCTGCGGTGGTGGTGCTGCGGTAGCACTGTCGCCTCACAGTAAGATGCTGTCCTGTTCGATTCTCAGCTAGAGCATCTTCTGGGTGGAGACATGCGTGAATGGGTGTACCTCCGTTGAAGGTTGTGCATCAGGGCTGGTGACTCGGCACGTAAAAGTCAACTGCTAATCATTAGCGGACCAGCATTCCGCTGTGGTGACCCCTAACCGGGAAAAGCCGAAAGACACAACAACAACACAGTAGATTTGGTCTCCAGGAGTAGAGCATCCTTTGGTTCTATGGTTCTGATGAATATTCTCCCATGAGCCACCCAAGAATCAGGGAGCTTGGGATGTGGTCCCACAAGTGACAATAAAGGCAAGACTGACAACATCACATAAAGAAGTTATGTACTTACCATAACGTTTCATGTGTGTTGTCCATCTCCGCCTTTATTCTCACAACCCACCCACCATACACCCTGCCTATGCTCCTGGGAGACCGGGTTTTAGTAATTGGATATCATTGGAGTCTATAGCCTCAGAAACCATTTTCTTGTTAAGTTATAAATAGCTTTACCTCTAATATTATTTATCATAGTCCGAGACAGATCTGATGGATCTGATCCAACCCACAAGTGAGAATAAAGGCAGACATGGACAACACACATGAAACGTTATGGTAAGTACATAACTTCTTTTTTCTTTCAATGGCTAGGAGATCATTTTTTTCTGAAAGAATTCAAGTATTTTCCCAATCTGGGAGAGCAATAAAGATAAGACAAAACCATACAGTACTTAGTAGAAGCACAGGCTGTTCTATGTGTCTTAGCATGGATAACCTTCCTTTTTGGTTAACCCAAGTCTATGAGTGTGGCTGTTAGTTTGGGCAATTGTAGAAGGGTAAAACATCAATATCTGAAGATGTATACAGTTTTATGTATTAGTTTTAAGTTAATATGTTTTATGGGGGTATTGGGGTGTATTTCTTTTTTAAATTTTTTTGAGGGCTTTCAATGAAACAGAAAGTTTTGGAAGATGTGACATAGGCTCAAATGGATATGACAAGAAACAACTGTATTAAAGATCAACCTGCCAGTGTGTGCATGTAACGCAAAAACTGGAACTAGATACTTAACCAAAACCTGTTGCACGTAAAAGGTGGGAATAATAACTTTTTACCATAATGATGCTTTCTATGTTATCTTTAAATGTTAATGTTCTCACAGATATATACAAAAAAGAAAGAGTAGTGAACAATATTAAAAATGTAGAGTACAAATAGCTATGCTACAGGAGACACATTTGGAAAAAAATAAACATGTGAATTTAATAAAAAAGAGGTTTACAGGATGTTTATTCAGCTGAATACCTAGGACAAAGGAAAATAGTACTTATATTAATTGCAGGAGGAGCTCCAGTAGTGATAGAAGAGGATAAAAAAATATATTAATGGCACATTTGTAGTACTGAGAGTGTACTGGCAAGGGAGGAGGATTACACTGGCATGTATTTATATTCCAGCTAAAGCTGCTATAATAGAGCGTTAAAAAGTTCTGGGAGAAACAATCAGCATTCAGCAGGGAATATTACTTATAGGTGGGGACTGGAATTTGATTTGCAGCAGTGAGGATGTGTCTGGGGGACAGAAAGGAAAATATAACAAAGGAGAGTAGATTTTTGAAGAAATTTATGAAAAGATTTATTATGGAAGATATTAATTCAGTAGTAGGAGTTTGGAATAAATTTACATATTATTCCCCAAGATACAAAAACTGGGCTAGGCTAGACATAACTTACATTTCACAGGAACATGTGCATTTAATTGAAAGTTTTGATATGCAGCCAATAACTAATTCAGATCATGCACCAATAGTAACTAAAATAAAAAAAAACAGGGTAATGAAATAAAAATGAGAGACTGGCACTTTCCCAACTATCTGTTGAAATGAGAGGAATTTAAGGAGTGGGTAGTGGAAATTATTCAGAAGTTATTAGAGGAGACAGAAATTTCTTCTGAAAATATAGCTAGGGAGTGGGATAAAATTAAAGTGGAGTTTAAAAAATAATGTGGAAATAAAAGAAAGAGGGATATGGTTAAGATGTAACAAGAATTATTTAGAGGGAATGACAAATGTTAAAGTATTGCAGAATACAGGGAATCTCGCAGAACAAAATGATGAGTAATTGCAGAAAAGAAAAAACAGAAAATAAGGGATTACCTCAGTAACATGCATACGTTTAGAAAGCGTATTGTTAAGCAACTGTTTTTTAATAATAACTCCAGAAAACAAAAACTTTTAGCAGAATGTCTCAGGCAACACAAAGTAGAAAGGGCTGTCAACAAGCTTAGGGAGCCTATAACAAGGAAGATAACAAGAGATCCTGTAGAGGTACTAGAAATATTTCAGAAATTTTACCAAAGTTTGTATAAGGCAGAGAAATATAGAATCAAGAAAATGTACAAATGAAAATGTTTACAGAAGAATTAAATATGCCAAGGTTAGAGGCAAATGAGGCTCAATTCCTAACAGTTAGAATAGGAGGCAATTAGATAAAATGGTGATGTATAACAAATTCACAGGAAAGTCCCCAGGAATAGATGGTATTCATGTGGCAGTTTGGAAGCTAGGAGGGAAAAGTGATAAAGATCTGGAAGGTTTTGTTTAACAGTATTTTAAGAGGAAGAGAAGCACCAACATCCTGGAAGAGAGAGGCGGTGGCTGTAATACCTAAAGAGGGTAAAGATCCATCAGATCCTTCTTCATACAGGCCAATTTCAATCCTAAACCATTATTATAATGTGTTTATGTCTATAATGGATAAAAGAATGGCAACAGTGATGCCAAAATTGATAGCTATGGATCAATGTAGATTTGTGGAGAGGAGGCAAACATTTGACAACACTAATAAAACAATGATGATCCAGAGGGAAGCAGAATGTAAGAGAATATCACTGCTTTTGGTGGGTCTTGATGCAGAAAAAGCATTTGACAGTGTAAGGTGGGAGTTTATAAGCAGGGCAATAGAATAATTTGTACTCCTTGATAAAATTATAATGTTGATTAGGAGGATATATGAGGGATCAGAGGTGAAATTTAAAGTGGGTGTGTTCCGCTCTGATAATTGATAATTTCTGTTTGAGCATAGCAATCAGGCTGGGGAGTCCTCTTTCCCCTTTGTTATTTGCATTATATTTAAAACCATTGGCAAAGAAATTCAAGGATTTGATTGGTATGGTAGTCAAGAAAAGCTGGCTGTATGCAACTAAAGTGATATCATTTTGCATGTTTTCCATTTATATAAATGTAAGATTGCCTTTGTCATATATGTAAATTTAATAAAGATGTTTGGAAAAAAAAGAAAAACTGGCTGTATTTTCAGATGTTATTATTTTATACATGATAAATCCAGAAACATTCATTTCAGTGTTGTGGAACATTCTGAGGCAATTTCATATCTTTTTGGGATACAAAATTAATGAAGCTAAAACAAAGGCAATAGCTATAAATTATGTATCTACACACAAATTGGTTGAGCAAGATCCATATTTATGGGGCATGATAAAATGAAGTACCGAGGAGCATGGATTTAAAAGGTTTTTGATGGAGCAGCTCAAGATATGTGGGAAGAGACTAAAGAAAACATAATACAAAAACGGAGAAATTGGAAGCTCTGTTATATGGATATGAATAGCAAGATAGAAGCCCCTTTAGTTTTATACACAGGTCAGGCATATTTTTGTCAACCAGAGGAGAAGTTGTGGATAGCAATTAATGAAGACCTGAAAGATTTTATCTGAAAGGGGAAGACAGCAAGAGTCAAGTAGGATAAGCTGATTCTTCCAACTGAACAAGACAGTTTTTGATTACCCTATTTGAAGGGGTATGTGATGATGTGAGGTATTGCCAGCTATGCCAGGAGAAGTATGGCAGTGGGTGTGTAACATATGTCAGCGCAGCTAGCTGGAATTTTGTAAAGAATAATATGTCATTTGTATCAAACTGATTTGTACAGATGCTTGTGTTGAAAATGTATTTGTAAAGTTGCTTGTGTTAAAAAATGTGCCAACAGTGGGTCCTGACTGTTGTAACTGAGGAAATGTATGTATATTAACAGAGGATACTGGAAGAGAAGAGGTTAATCTCAGTCTAGCTAACTTTGAAAAATAGCAAGAAATTAAATTACTTAATTTAGGCCATAAAGATTGTATCTTACAGTTCTGAGTGCAGCCAAAGACTAAATGTCTGTGCCAGAGAATGGCTGATTAGCTCCTGTAGGAAGAATGGAAGTGTTTTATGGTTTTATAGCTTCCAGATGCTATACCACATCTCATCAAAGCTCTGTGTGTATGGTAACTGTTAAAGGAAAAAATATACTTTAAAGTGATCAAAACACGGTAGGTTCAGGTTAAGGCACTTTAATTTTGCAGCAAGGAGACAAAAACGTGCTAATACAGAGTTTGTCTAACCAGAAACAGGAAATGCATTCATTTTTATAGGTTATCAAATTAATCCTGTCCTACCATGCTGACGTAACAGATTACCACCTTTTTATCATCATCTGCTGACCATCTTTCCCATGATTTTCTGCTGATTTCAACAATTTTTATGTGAAACTTCCTGAGGAAAACAACATGACCTTGGTTACTTTCAGTTAGATACTTGTTATGTTACATTTAAGATACTATGGCTAAATCAAGCACAATGCTAGCAGTTCATTTCTCTAATAATCCTTTGTCTACCTTATCTCTAAACTACTGCAGCTGCAGAGGTTCCCATCCTCTGAACAAGGCTGTTTGTCTAAGATCATTACATTTATAATACTGTATATTGTTCATTCATATGGTTCTGACCTAGCAGATAAACACCTGCTTCTCAAGTACATTTCCAGAAGGCATAAACAAGAATATTGCTGTGCTAGCAGTTACTAGGTCAGAGGGCAACTTGCAAATTTCAGTAAGCATGCTGCAGTTTTAGAAAAGCATATTTTCAGTCTCATATGAAACTCAATTTGTATAAATCACAGTGCATGAAAAATAGAATGAAAAGCATATTAAAAACACTTGATTATTAATTTGGCATTAAGCATACACACATTAATACATATTTTTCTAACATCTCCCTCCTGTTAATACTTTTTATTCTATTTTCAAAAAAGGATAAGCAGCTTGCTTCTTTTCCTAACTTCCAAACAAAAAGAGGTAGATACTCCAAGACAATCGAAGCCAACCAGGAAACTGCAAATCAGAGTTGAAGTAAAATCCTTTATTCCTTGAACAGTAGCTTGCGTTGCTCAGAACGCTTCATCAGACTTTAATAAAAACAGTTGTGCTTACTCCACTTAAATATTCAAAACAACCAATAAAAACAATAAAAATTGTCACATGAAAAACACTTTGGAATAGTACATGAACAATGAATAAAAAAGGGGGGGGGAGATACCAAGTAGAGAAGTATATGCATTATAATAAAAATTCTATATGAAAAAACACATAATGGAGTGTTTATACATATCTATAATAATGTGTGTGTATATAGGAAAATACAACTACATACGTCATACATCTGTATCATTACATGTATATTATCTACTAGCGTCTGAATGGCCTATCTATCAAGAAGGGTTTCAAGGACAATTTATCATTAAGAACATGTCCTTTATCAGCTCTAAATTTAATGATCCATTTAACTTCTTCCTTCTCAGTAGTATTATTGATGTTACCTAACCTTTCAGTTACTTGTAAGTGTCCTATAACCATAAAACTGAAAACATGTGTAGATCCATTCTGTATAACATGTCTAGCTAAAGCATTTCCTTCATTTTCCTTGTGAATAGCATAGACATTTTCTCTAATTCTTTCTCTCAAAGTTCTATTGGTTTTTCCCACATAGAAACTTTGACATTTTTTACATACAGCTAGATATATAACATTTCTAGATCTACAATCTGCATAGTCATTAAACTCATATTTAATATTACTGTCAGGATGTATGAATACATGGGAGTTCATGATACAATCACATTGGTTGCAATTCCTACAAGCGTGTGTGCCTTTTCTATATGAAATAGTCCTATTCCTATTCTTTCTTTCATAGCATAACAAACGTTTGAGGGACTTTGTGTTCTTGTAACTAATAGCAGGTCTGTCACCCACTATTTCCTTGATGTCATCATCTAATAGTAGGATATTCCAATTCTTCTTTATTATATTAACAACAGAGTTGTTGGTGTTAGTATAGGGAATTGATAACCTTTTTCTCCTATCTCTCATCCTAGTTGCGCTCATGCATAATATTGTCATTCTTAATGAAAGGTGTTGCTATCCTCTCACTGCATGTTTCTTGTATCACTAATAGATCCTTATTATGGTAACCTCTATTGATAAATTCTTGCTGCATGGTAGTAACTGCTGTAGATAAAGCACCATCCTCACTTATGATATGTGAATGACGTATCAATTGATTTTTTACAATATTCTTATGGATATGTGGAGGGTGCATACTATTTCTGTGCAAAATAGCATTCCTTCTACAAGGTTTTTATAAATATCTGTTGTTAAATGACCTCTATCTAAAATTAATGTAACATCAAGGAAATCTATTTTAGTGGGTGATGTTGTAATAGTCAAGACTAGGAAAGTAGTAGTTCCATTAACATACAACATGAACTCTTCTAAAGTTTCTGTATCTCCTTTCCAAATCAAAAAAATATCATCCACAAAACGTCTATAATGTCTAATATTACTTGAGAAACTCATATGTTCTAATATATAGGTGACCTCCCAATACGCTAATACAAGATTTGCATATGAGTTGGCACAAGATGTCCCCATCACCACACCTTTGGTTTGCAGATAATATTCACCATTGAACAGAAACACATTATTGTTCAAAACAATCTCCAGTAACATAGTAATCCTTATAATGGCATTATTACTCATTCCTTTACTCAGCAGAAATAATCTAAAATAATCTAGTCCTACGTCATTGGGTATACAAGTGAATAGGGAGGCAACATCTAACGTTACTAAAATGTCTGACTGTGGTGGGTCATTATTGCCATTATAGATTGATAAGGTTTCAAGGAATATTAGACATTATAGACGTTTTGTGGATGATATTTTTTTTGATTTGGAAAGGAGATACAGAAACTTTAGAAGAGTTCATTTTGTATATTAATGGAACTACTACTTTCCTAGTCTTGACTATTACAACATCACCCACTAAAATAGATTTATAAAAAACCTTGTAGAAGGAATGCTATTTTGCACAGAAATAGTATGCACCCTCCACATATCCATAAGAATATTGTAAAAAATCAATTGATACGTCATTCACGTATCATAAGTGAGGATGGTGCTTTATCTACAGCAGTTACTACCATGCAGCAAGAATTTATCAATAGAGGTTACCATAATAAGGATCTATTAGTGATACAAGAAACATGCAGTGAGAGGATAGCAATACCTTTCATTAAGAATGACAATATTATGCATGAGCGCCCAACTAGGATGAGAGATAGGAGAAAAAGGTTATCAATTCCCTATACTAACACCAACAACTCTGTTGTTAATATAATAAAGAAGAATTGGAATATCCTACTATTAGATGATGACATCAAGGAAATAGTGGGTGACAGACCTGCTATTAGTTACAAGAACACAAAGTCCCTCAAACGTTTGTTATGCTATGAAAGAAAGAATAGGAATAGGACTATTTCATATAGAAAAGGCACACACGCTTGTAGGAATTGCAACCAATGTGATTTTATCATGAACTCCCATGTATTCATACATCCTGACAGTAATATTAAATATGAGTTTAATGACTATGCAGATTGTAGATCTAGAAATGTTATATATCTAGCTGTATAAAATGTCAAAGTTTCTATGTGGGAAAAACCAATAGAACTTTGAGAGAAAGAATTAGAGAACATGTCTATGCTATTCACAAGGAAAATGAAGGAAATGCTTTAGCTAGACATGTTATACAGAATGGATCTACACATGTTTTCAGTTTTATGGTTATAGGACACTTACAAGTAACTGAAAGGTTAGGTAACATCAATAATACTACTGAGAAGGAAGAAGTTAAATGGATCATTAAATTTAGAGCTGATAAAGGACATGGTCTTAATGATAAATTGTCCTTGAAACCCTTCTTGATAGATAGGCCATTCAGATGCTAGTAGATAATATACATGTAATGATATAGATGTATGACGTTCATAGGTTCATAGGTTCATAGGTTAATACTAGGCTAACTGCCCTTGTGAGCCATTGTAAGCCTAGCCAATTATCCCTTGTGAGACTCAAACACTGCACCTTGTGTTTTTATGTAGTTGTATTTTCCTATATACACACACATTATTATAGATATGTATAAACACTCCATTATGTGTTTTTTCATATAGAGTTTTTATTATAATGCATATACTTCTCTACTTGGTATCTCCCCCCCCCTTTTTTATTCATTGTTCATGTACTATTCCAAAGTGTTTTTCATGTGACAATTTTTATTGTTTTTATTGGTTGTTTTGAATATTTAAGTGGAGTAAGCACAACTGTTTTTATTAAAGTCTGATGAAGCGTCCTGAGCAACGCGAAAGCGCTTACTGTTCAAGGAATAAAGGATTTTACTTCAACTCTGATTTGCAGTTTCCTGGTTGGCTTCGATTGTCTTGGAGTATCTACCTCTTTTTGTTTGGACTTTATTTTCTCTATATGAGGTGATACCTTACCCTGTTTTGTGTTCTCTTTTTCATTCTTTTCCTAACCTCTTCCATTTAGGATTTGCAGTTAAGAAAGTCATTCAGTTTAAACTTTTATGAAAGTGTCTCGCATTCTAGCAGCTCTTCAAATTCAGTACTTTGATACATAGTCTCAGATACGGATATATCTATGAATTCTTTAATTAATTTTTTTATGCAGGGGATTCCACAACAAATACAAACTCCTATTAGGAGTAAACCTACCCCAATAGCAATCAATATGTTCATAAAGATGGAGCCCCACCCCCCCGAAGGCATTCTGAAAAAACTCTGTCAGAGGGTTTGGGCCTGGTTTGGTCATGGCCGACACTTGCTGAATCACCTCGAAATGGTCGTTGATCTCATGCTGATGGTCAGGAATGAACGCACAGCACTCTTCTTTGATTAAAGCGCAAGTTCCGCCTCTCGCCGCTAGGGTGAAGTCAAGAGCCATTCGGTTTTGAAGCACTACAGTTATCATGGCATTCAGTACATCAGTTATCAGTTCAAGGGCAGCAAAAGTTGCATTACTCATTATTTCAAGAAGTTTGGACAGTTTTCGCAGCTCCCATATTGATTTGACTCCGCCATACATGGGTGATATACCTGCCCAGGATATAACAGCATCGCTCAAGTCCATGTGCACAAGTTTGGTTCCCACATTACGATGGTCTTTTCACCCCGCTTCAATTCGTCCAACTGGATTCTCAGGTTTCTTAACAGTCTTTTTGGTTACGTCTCGAGTATTTCAAATACTCCTCTGAGGCAAAACTGCAGTGTGTCGGATGGCCGGAACCAGGTATCCCAAAAAACAACTGCCAGACCAATTCTCAGGTAACCATTTATATGCCTTTTTGCCACATACAAAATAACAATCCTCTACCTTTGTCATTACTTTGTTACGAAATGACTGCCCTGCATGAAACATTTTCCTATCACTGATAACTGTTTGAAAAGTACAGGATTATGCTGTACCTGATCAAGAGTTTTATGCATAGATTTCAAAAATGAGTCATAATCTGTACTACAAGATCCACTCAAATCATTTGGTTTTCTATAACACTTATACTGTACTGTAACATTACATTTACTCCATCCAACTTGGATGGAGTCATTTTTATAAAAACATACAATTCCTTTTTGTGTCACAGACAAATACAGTGCTACCTTATCTTGTGCTTTAATAGCGACTGTGTCAAAAAACAGATTTTCCCAGGTCTCATTGACCCCTAGGGGGATAGCAGTCATTAATAAACCCCCGTATGCTGTTGGTATGGCCGTACAGACCCAGCAGTTCGAAACATTGAAAGTCTCTGCGTACACACGTGTAATTGCCTGATAAGTGTTAAAGTTCGGATGCCAGTCTATGTTTGGTTCATTATGTCTAATCAGTTCAACCTTTGTGGCAGGAAAAAAGTACGGCCACAGCAAAAAGAACAGTGTGATCAATATTGCAATAAAAACAATCATACAAGTTTTCTGAAGTTGCTCAGTGTCTCTACTCACTCTGTATCTGGCCATTTTGTTCTTGTTGTGCAAGAGTAACAAAGTTTTTGTCCAGTTCAAAGTTTTTAACCAGTTTACAGTGCATCAAATGAATCCAGGAAGCTCGTTCTGCAATCTTGACTGCAGTGGGTGTCGACAGCAATACCTGGTATGGACCTTCCCACTTCAGAGAGCTCCAATTCTTCCGTTTCACAATCTTCACCCAGACCCAGGTGCCTGGGGCTACTGGTGCTTCCGATTTCGATTGCTCTTTATCTGAAACAGAATTTAACTGCAAAAATTTGTTATTCAAAAATCTCCTCATATATCCTGCAAGTGAACTGTCAGCCTCCTGCTCTGTAGACATGACAGGTTTCCACTGAGGTGTATAATATGCCCTCCCAAACAAAGTTTCAAAAGGAGTTAATCCTTTTACATTTGGAACAGTTCTCATACTCAACAGTGCTAAAGGCTGCACCCAATTTTTCTGTGTCTCTTCTATCAACTTCTTAAGTTTATTTTTCAATACCCCATTGTGCCTCTCCACTAGCCCTGCAGACTGAGGGTGGTACACACAGTGGTTCTTTAACGATATCCCAAAATAACGACTGAGTTGCTGGATTGTTTGGTTCATGAAATGTGCCCCATTATCACTATAAATCTTTTTCGGTATACCAAATCTAGGTATAATTTCTTTAACGAGGACCTTTGCAACAGTAGCTGCATCTGGATTTTTGGTTGGAAACGCTTCTACCCATTTGGAAAACATGTCTATAATAACAAGGCAATACTTCTTATTCTCACATTTATTCAATTCTATGAAATCCATACAGATAGTATGGAATGGATATGGTGGTGTAGGAAAATTCCCTCGCTTAGGCTTCAATGCCCCTTGTGCATGATGCTTGTTACAAACATGGCATGCTGCACAAAAATTTTTTGTATAGTTTGTAAACCCATAGGTTGTAAACACTCGATTCACTAACTGTACCACCCCCCCTGTTGAGACATGGCTCTGCCCATGGCTCAACAACGCTGCATATCTAAACAAATTAGATGGCAAAATCGGTTTCTTTTCCCTGGAGATGTACAGTCCCTTCTCGAGGATTGCTCCTCATTTTATCCACTTTTGTTTCCCAATATTTGTAGTAAGTGTCTGCATTGTTTTTAACATTTCTAAATCTAAAATCTCAGAGGGTTGTAATTCCTCACTCAAAAGAAAAGTTTCTGTGGCTGAGGCTGCCTGCTTTGCAGCTGTATCAGCCCGTGCATTACCTTTTGAAATTCTGTCCTGTTGTTTCATATGAGCTATGCATTTGCAAATAGCTACTTTCTCGGGTAACTGAAATGAATCTAACAAGTCTAAAATAAGTTGCGCATGATTAATCGGTTTACCAGTAGATGTTATCATTCCTCTATTTTTCCACTGTTGCGCAAAAACATGTACAGTAGAAAAAGCATACTGACTGTCAGTATAAATGTCTACTTTCTTACCTTTAGCTAAGGTACATGCCCTTGTTTAGGCAATCAATTCTGCTGCTTGTGCAGATAAGTTGTGTGGTAAAGATTTTGCTTCTAAAGTTTCAGTATCAGAAACGACTGCATACCCCACTAGGTTCTGTCCTGTAGGACCCCTCCTGCATGAGCCGTCCACATAGCATGTCACCTCGGCATCATCCAAGGGAACATCCGTAAGGTCTTGTCTTGGTAATGTCTTTTGTTCAATCTCCTGCAGGCAGCAGTGTGGTTTGCCATCTGCAGGGGTTGGAAGCAAAGTTGATGGATTCAAAGTTGTACATCGTTCAATTGTCATATGAGGTTGGCTCAACAGTATGGTCATACAGGAAAGATGCCTAGCTGGAGAAAGATATGCTACTTTTTCTTGCAGCAAAATAATTGCGACTGCATGAGGCACTCTCAATGTGAGAGGGTGGAATAACACTACTGAGGCTGAAGCCTGCACTGCCATTGCAGCTGCAACTACTGCTTATACACAGTGGGGCAGGGATCGCGCCACTGGGTCTAACTGTGATGAATAGTAAGCTATGGGGCGTTGTTTGTTCCCATGTTGCTGTGTTAATACTGATGTCATATAACCTTGCTTACAATCTACAGTTTGAATAAACTGCTTGTTATAGTTTGGTAATCCTAAAACTAAGGATGATGCTATCAATTGTTTCAGCTTACAGAAAGCTGCTTCTGCTTCAGGTGTCCATTGTAATAAATCTTGTGCTGCCATCGGCTTCTTAAATATTAAGTCAGCCAGTGGAGCAGATTCCAAAGCATAGTTCGGTATCCAACTCCGACAAAAATTAGTAGTTCCCAGGAAGGACATAATTTCCTTCTTGGTAGTTGGTCTAGGTGCTTGTAAAATCGCTGTTTTTCTGTCTTCATCTAATATTCTACCTTCTTTGGATATCACATATCCCAAGTATTTAACTTGTTTTCTCCAAAGCTGTAACTTGTCTTTGTTTACTTTGTGACCTTGAGTAGCTAAAAATTGTAATAAAGCTATTGTGTCTTCTTTGCATTCTTGCTGGGTGGGGGCTGCCAGCAGAATGTCATATACATAAAGTAGAATCTGACTACCTTTCGGTGGGATAAATCCCGCCAGGTTGCTTGCCATTTCCTGTGCAAATATTGTTGGACTTTCACAATATCCCTGTGGTAATCTGGTATATGTGTACCGCTTTCCCTGAAATGTAAATGCAAACCAATATTGGCAGTCAGGGTGTATCGGTATCGAGAAAAATGCATTACTTATGTCTATCACTGAAAAATATTTCTGTTCTGGCTTTAAATCATTCAGTAAGGTGTGTGGATCTGGCAACGTTGGTGCCCTGTGTATAACTGCGTTATTTACTGCTTGTAAGTCTTGAACCATACGCCATTCCCCATTTGCTTTCTTTACAGGAAATAAAGGTGTATTACATGGTGAATCAGGAGATTCTATTAAGACTCCTTCCTTAAGTAAGGCTGCTATGATAGGTTTGATTCCTACCTCTGCATCCTTTCTCAAGGGATACTGTCTTTTCTGGGGTCTAAAAGCTGACTTTGGCGTTATGGTAACTGGTCCTGCTGTTCGTATTAGTCCTACATCTGATTTCCCTGCTGACCAGAGAATGTCTGGTATGTCTCGCAAGGCTTTTTCCTCTTCTTCCAATAAGAATAATACTCAGCTATTCTCACTGGCCTGTGAGTGTACAGCTGGGTGTGTCTGTGTGATCCAATTTAACTTTTGTTTCTGTACTCCCTGTTCAGAGAGCTCTAATTCTGTCTGCTTTTCCCACCTTGTGACTTTTTCACCTAAGTCTGCCAATTTTAAAGTTTTGTTCTTAGTCAAACTAACATGGGGCAGCCGATTAGATTTGTAAAGTGCTAAAAATTCCTGGGGCAATGAACAGCTTGCTACACTGTTCCCTTCTGTATCCCAGTACAAGTTTTGCAATACTAGCCTGTTTGCATGGTTCTGAAACAATTCTTGTTCATAATCTTTATCAGATCCTGATCTATTACAGTAATATAGAGTACAATGCAACAAATGCTGTTTGTCAATGTCGAGGGAGGGGAACTTGCTGATGGCTACGTTCATCAGTTCTTCGGTTACTGCCCCCGGACCAGTCGTAACCAAGTCCTGGCTGTACCAATAATACATTTCACCCTCCGGTCGCACTACAAAAGTGTCCATTTGTCGCTGTGCTTCCATACCTTGCATGGTTGGAACTACGGCTATGCCAAATATCTGCATCAAATCTCTACCCAAAAGATTCACTGGGCATTTTGCAGAAACTACAATTTTACTTTTCTGAGTCATCCCAGAAACGGGGTCTATTATTGTTATATCATGGGAGAGTGGCTCCCGGTACAGCTGTCCATTAGCTGCTTTCACTAGTATATAATCTGGTGATTCTGTATCTTCCGGTAATTTGGAAGGGTGTATCAGGGTTTGTGAAGCCCCTGAGTCACACAAAAATGTAACTTCCCTCCCCTCTACCAGAAGCGTCACTTCCAGTTTCGTGTCTGCTAAGTAAAGCTCTAAATTTCATTTTCTTCTATGTCTGCGTACTCGCATACATCCTCTACCCCTTGTGTCACATCCTCTTCTCCTGCTATCACGTTTACACTTACCTTTCCCTGCTCACTCTCTTCTAATGATTCCTGACTATCATATAGTCATTCCTCATCCTCCTTATTTTCTGTAGTCGCCTTCTTGTTTAGCCTGCAATTCCTTGCTAAATGTCCTTTTTTCCCGCACTTAAAACACTCACCTTTTTTCTTTCTTTCCTCGAAATCTTCTGATCGTTTGTCAGATTGTTTATTTCCCTGGGTATTTTTCTTACCCTTTTTCCCAGTTTGTACTACAAATACTTCTGACCCATCTTCTGCTGAAAATACTTGAGTTTTCTTTTTCTTTTTACTATTAAAATGCCTTTCTGCATGTCTAGCATATTCAAGTAATGGCTGTAATCTACTTGTTCGATGATTTACCATATGCTTTGTAATAAAGCTACTAATGGGAGTTATACTACCCTTCAAGAATGTGTTCTTTAACTGTTGTTCATATGAGGAATCATGTGTCTGGTTTTCTGGTATCTGCATTCTGCAGTGATTATTAAAACACTCTAACAGTCTAGCATAATATCTATTAACTGTTTCACCTTCCTGTTGAATGCATTGATTAATGCAAGTCCAATCAGCCCTAGGCTTCCACTTTTCAGAGATTCGGTCTGTCAGACCTTTCACTCTGCCATCCAGTTCTGCATTAGTATGTGGGAGTGGTCTAAGTTGTGCGTCACGAGGATTCCAGTCGCCACTGATCATGTGCCAATCTAGACCCACAATTTGTCTAACTACTTTTTCTACTTCCTCTCCATTTAGATAGTAACTTAATCTCATGCCCTGTAAGTCTTCTAAAAATTTTCTAAAGTTCACTTTTGGGTGGGGAATACCTTCTGTGGCTTTCTGGACATCTTCCGGTGTCCACAGTCTATAAACTAAAAGTATCGGATCTTGTCCTGCCTGTCCTGCCTGAGGATTCGGTACTTCTATGAGCGGACATATCTCTTCTTCACTCATAGCCTGTGATGCTCTATTTAATTCATTTAATTCAATTTCCCTCCTTAAGTCGCGTGTTCGAGACCTAGTCTCGATGGGATCCCTGACAAATGGTTGTGCTTTTGCAGGGACTGCCGGGTATAGCAGAGGTGGATCGGTTCGTCCACTCACTTCATATTCTGGTAATGGAAGTGGAGGGGGTGAAAGAGGGGCCGTTGCTATTACTAAATTATTGTCTTCTTTGTCTAAAAACATTGTTTTCGAATTTTTAATTCTTTGCTCCCTATGATTTGCTTCCTCAAGCCACCTGTGTGCCTGAGGGACTTCTAATTGTCTCTGCTTTTTTAGTTGACCTTTTGCATCTATTTTTAACTGTTTTACAAGTTTCATAAGTGAAAGTTTATCTAAATGACCCTCGAATTTATACTTATCGACCCATTTGGTGTAATATTTTACATTATCGGCACGCTGTAATTGCATATACTTCGCTTCTTCAGTTAGGGGCGTGCCCCGGGACCTTTTTGTGCACTGATTTGCCATTGGTGTCTTAGCTAAGCTGTAAATTGTTACGTAACCCTTTCTATCACGTGGTACCACAAATCTATACCTTTTCACAGTTTATCTAGAATAACTGTCTACCTCTTCTGTTTCCCTGATCTATGACAAAGAACAGTAACCCCTTTTTCTGTCTCTAATCTGCATACACAAATTTACCTGACAAAAAACAGTTCTGTACCTAGTCCCTGATCTTAAAACAGAAATAAGGTAATTCCTCCTTACCTGACCCTCCGTGAGTTGATCCACCGGATCGTTGACTCGTCCTCCAATCCCAGATCAGAAACAGTGGCTGGCCTCTTTCAAACATCAATTCAGTCGGAGGTCTTTCAAAACAGAAGAGCCGATTTGGCCTCTTCTCCGTACGGATGCATGCCACCGGGCCCAATTCTGACCTAGGTCCAGAGCGAGAGATTCGTATTCCGGCTCGAAGGACCAATCTGTTAAAGGAAAAAATATACTTTAAAATGATCAAAACACAGTAGGTTCAGGTTAAGGCACTTTAATCTTGCAGCAAGGAGACAAAAACGTGCTAATACAGAGTTTGTCTAACCAGAAACAGGAAATGCATTCATTTTTATAGGTTATCAAATTAATCCTGTCCTACCATGCTGACGTAACAGATTACCACCTTTTCATCATCATCTGCTGACCATCTTTCCCATGATTTTCTGCTGATTTAAACAATTTTTATGTGAAACTTCCTGAGGAAAACAACATGGCCTTGGTTACTTTCAGTTAGATACTTGTTATGTTACATTTAAGATACTATAGCTAAATCAAGCACAATGCTAGCAGTTCATTTCTCTAATAATCCTTTGTCTACCTTATCTCTAAACTACTGCAGCTGCAGAGGTTCCCATCCTCTGAACAAGGCTGTTTGTCTAAGATCATTACATTTATAATATTGTATATTGTTCATTCATATGGTTCTGACCTAGTAGATAAACACCTGCTTCTCAAGTACATTTCCACAAGGCATAAACAAGAATATTGCTATGCTAGCAGTTACTAGGTCAGAGGGCAACTTGCAAGTTTCAGTAAGCATGCTGCAGTTTTAGAAAAGCATATTTTCAGTCTCATATGAAACTCAATTTGTATAAATCACAGTGCATGAAAAATAGAATGAAAAGCATATTAAAAACACTTGGTTATTAATTTGGCATTAAGCATACACACATTAATACATATTTTTCTAACAGTAACACATATGTGCTAAATTCGGGTTCAGATTATAGCAATGGGGGTAGTATGGGAACCAGATGTCAGATAACCAGATGTATGTGATGTCATTCTGTAATTTAGAAAAAAATGATGTTTTAATACCAGGTGAGAGAGAAGTCTCAGAGAACTTTATTTTTGGAACCTGACAAGAAAGGACTCCTCACCTATTTCATCTTGCCTTGCTGTAGTAAGTGACCAGGGAATAGTAATTCTTTAGATCAGTCAGGAACATGTAGTGAGATTAGTTAAGTACTGTTTTTCTGTATCTGTGTGAATCTATTCATCTGTGTTATTTTAATATTTCTTGTATCTGAAACTCTGGTGTTTATTGTAAATAGATATTTAGTATTGTCATGTTCTTTTATTATTTATTATTAATATATTTAAACTTTTTATTGTGACTGGCCTTTTAGAGAATATTTTAACCTTTGAGAGTACTTATATCTATTTGGTGACTCTGTGGCCCCTCCTGAAAGCCTTACTACTCAAACACCACCATTAGTATTAATATGAATTTCTCTTAGTATAATTGGGTACCTTTGGAAGAGCCTTAGAGTAGTGGCTTTGGAGTGTCTGGTGGCAGTAACTACCTTATAGTCTGGGCAAAAGGGGGCACTTTCCCAGGTGTGTGTATGTGTGCGTGTGTGTGTGCGTGTGTGTGTGTGTGTGTGTGTGTGTGTGTGTGTGTGTGTATATATATATAATGTGTGCATATGTGTGAAAATCAAATCTCAAATAGTGTGTGTATCAACTGTTTGGAGCAGGGACATGAAGCACTGGTTTCAGAGAGGGTGCTGGGGGTCTTGGCTTGGACACTTAGCTGAGGACTCAACTCTATAGCTGTGCCAGTAGGGAGTCTTACTGGGGACCTGGAGGGAGACAGTGGGAGAAATCCAGACCATGGACTGAGTGTGTTCCTTGTGTACTCTTAAGGGAAATTGTACTTGATGGAAAGAGCTGCATCTGGAAATGCTGTGTGCATCCATCTTTGTTCCAAGTGAATGTCCCCCTCCAGTGTCAGTGGTGAGGATTCAGGCTCCCTGATTACTGTCCCACAGAGGGGACATCACAGGGTATTTCAGAACTACACAGTTAAGGCTCCTATACATAGCACAAGCAGAAACCTATATATCAAAATGGAAATGGATGATGATTAAAAAGGGGGTAATCTCAAGAAACAAGAAGAGACTAATATTTTGAATGCAGATCCTGGAGGAGAATAACAATAACCATACAGAATATTATAGGTTCATAGGTTCATAGGTGTGTACTAGGCTAATGGCCCTGGAGCCTTTACAAGCCTAGCCCATAGGATTACCCTGGCATCATGCCACCCGACCTTAGTTCCCAGTTCCTCTGTCGAGTAGAGCCACTGGAGTGATCCCTAGGTGAATTTTCTATTTCCCATCCACTCATCAAGATTTCCCTTGAAGAGGGCCAGTGAGGTGCTCTGTTTGACATGTATGAGAAGTCTGGACCATAACATGGGCAGTCTCTGTGTTATGAACTTGTCCCTCCAGCTTGTTCTGTTGATTGTGGTAATGAGGTTGAGGTCTCTGGAGTGTGTGGTGTGGAAGGATTGAGATTTCTTTGCATGTAGCATTTCTAACAGAGCTGGGTCAGACATGGCTTTGTAAGTCAAGCAGAGATTGCCTCTAAGTAGGCTTTATGAGACAGAGAATAGTTGGAGGTTTATGAGTTTGTCCATATAGGACAAGTGTTTAAGGCCTAGGATCCTCTTTGGGAGGTACTTTTGTGGCCTCTCCAGTTGTTGCAAGTGTCTAGTGAGGTACATGCCAAATGGGGCATTGTACTCGATGATTGGCCTAATGAGGGAAGAGTAGAAGAGAATGACCTCTTTCTTCCTGGATGCAACACCCTTAGTAATGAGATGTGCCACACAGAAGGACTTTCTGACCACAGTGACAATGTGGTGGTCAAAAGAGAGGTTGCTGTCAACCCGTGTTCCAAGAACTCTTATAACTCCTTCTGTGTTCAGTGGAGTACCATCGATGTGGTAATTCATGGGAACTGGGTTCTTCTCAAAGGGGATGACACATTTTTTTGCATTGAGCTTAAGGCCATGGTTCTGACACCAGTTGTTCTCAGTGAGGCCTTTCTGTAGGATGTCAACATCACTTGGGGAGTTAATAATAGCTCCCAACTTGCAATTGTCTGTGAACTTTGTCATCCAGAGTCCCTTCGTGTTGGCCTGGATATCAGAGAAGTAGATACAAAACAGGAGAGGACCCAGGACCAAACCCTGTGGGACTCCACTTGTGACTGGTCAGCAGTCTGACTTGGAGTCAGCTACTTTCACACCGTGGGTTTTGTGAGCCAGTTTACAACCCACCTAGTGATATAGGAGTTGATGCCAAGCTTAGTGAGTTTTTCTATGATTCCTGAGTGGGGAATGGCATCAAAGGCCTTGGCCAGATCAATGTAGGCTGTATGAACCACCATGCCTTCATCCACAGCTCTGGTGACTGACTCAAAGAAGTCGACCAAGTTGAGCAGGCATGATCTACCCTTCACAAAACCAAACTGTGTGGGATCCAGAGTTTTGAGATTCCCTTGTTTATTAGGTCCATGATAATCCGTTCCATAGCTTTGCATATCAGACTTGTCAGGCTAATGGGGCGATAGTTCCCAGGGCCTGTAGTCATTCCTCCTTTGTGGAGAGGGATGACTATAGGTTCATAGGTTCATACTAGGCTATCTGCCCTAGGGCATTTATAAGTCTAGCCAGAATGTGTTTGGCTTTTGCCACCCATTTTAAATTTATTTTGCTATGCCCTTTTTCGAGGTTAGTATACTGTGCCTCTGTCTAACAGTGACACAGAAGTGATACCAGGGGTAAACCTATGATCTCCCATCCACTCATCAAGATTCCTCTTGAAGAGAGTCAATGAGGGACTCTGCCTAACCTGGACTGGGATTTTATTCCAGAGTGAAGGGAGCCTCTGGGTTATGAATCTGTCCCTCCAGCATGTCCTATTTATTTCAGTGCTGAGGTTCAAATCTCTCGAGCGTGTAGCTCGATGGGATTTGGATTTTCTGAGGTGCAGCATGTCCATTAATTCCGGGTTGTACATGGCTTTATACGTCAGGCACAGATCGCCTCTGAACAGGCGGTATGCCACTGAGTAGAGCTGGAGTTTCTTTAACCGGGCAGCATATGGCATCTGTTTGAGCCCTTTGATCCTCTTGGTGAGGTACTTTTGGGGTCTTTCTAGTTGCTGCAGGTGTCTGGTAAGGTACATCCCAAAAGGGGCATTGTACTCAATTATGGGCCTGATGAGGGATGAGTAAAGAGGCATGATGACCTCCCCTGATCTAGATGTGAATCCCTTCATGATTAGGTGGGCTATATAAAATGTTTTTCTAACCACTTTGGCCACGTGGTTGTCAAAGAGAGATTGCTATCAACTTGGGTCCCCAGGTCCCTAATTACTTCTTCTGTACTTAATGGATTACCACCTATGTGGTAATTTGTGGGCACTTTGTTTTGCCAAAGGGATGACTATACACTTTTTGGCATTTAGCTTGAGGCCATGGCTCTGGCACCAGTTGTCTGTTTCTATGAGGCCCTTTTGGAGGATGCTTGTGTCGGCTGGAGAGTCGATTATGGCGCCCAGTTTGCAGTCATCTGTGAACTTGGTCAGCCACAGTCCTTCCGTGTTGGCCTGTACCTCCGAGAAATATATACCGAACAAGAGAGGTCCCAGGACTGAGTCTTGTGGGACACCACTTGTAACTGGTTTGGAGTCTGACATAGCTCCAGCAATTCTAACCATGTGGGTTCTGTCCTTGAGCCAGTTTCAATCCATCTAGTGACATAGGGGTTTATATTTAAGTTGGTGAGCTTATCTATAATGCCCGAGTGTGGTATTGTATCGAAGGCTTTTGCGAGGTCCAGGTAGGCTGTGTGGACCACCTTCCCCTCATCAATGGCCTTGGTGACTGTTTCAAAGAAATCAACCAGGTTTAAGAGGCAGCATCTGCCCTTAACAAAGCCGAACTGGGTAGGATCCAGTGTCTGTAGGTCCCCAATATCTTTATTTATGAGGTCCATGATGATCCTTTCCATAGCTTTGCAGACCAAGCTAGTCAGGCTTATGGGGTGATAAGTTTCCAGGATCCGTTGAGGCACCACCTTTATGGAGAGGGAACACTGTGGCTGTACACCACTCTTTGGGCACATATCCTGTAGTAAGGCTGAGATTGAACAGTAGTTTTATGTTTGGGTTTAGCTCTTCTTGGAGTTCATGTAGGACGCAGCCCGGGACACCGTCTGGTCCCATTGATGCTGTGTTTTTTGCTTTGGAGAGGGCGGCTCTTACCTGAGCATCTGAGATGTCAGGGGGGCAGCACTCTGCTGGGATAGATATTTGCCCTTTTGGTGGGGAGGGGAGGGAGAAGTTTGAGTTGAACCTGTCAGCTAGGACGTTGGCAATGTCTGTGGGTTCAGTGTATTTTTTGTCATTTTGGACTAATTCTGAGCATATCTGGGAATTACCACCCAGGTTCCTAACATAACTAAAGAAAGCCTTGTGATTATCCTTAGTGTCCTGTGCAATTTTTCTCTCGAAGCTGGCCTTAGACAATTTTATGAGTGCCCGTAGTTTTTTGCCAATACTGATCAGTGATGCCTTCCATTTTTGGGATTTTGCTCTATCATTTAGTAGCTTCCTCCTTCTATTGTATAGTTTATTTATGGCTGGGGTCCACCAGACAGGACGTCTGCCTTTGGAGGATTGGGTCTTGGTTTTATTTGGGATCACATGATCCATGCATTCCTGAAGGTGTTCATAGAATGCATTTATAAAGGATTCTGCGGTCTGGGCCATATTTTCCACAGGCCCGGGGGCTTTGAAGGATTCCACCTCGGTTTTGAGGAGTGTGAAATTTGCTTTAGAGAAGTTTTTCACTGTGGTTTTCTGGGCAGGGGTGGGGTCGGGATGTGAATATCTAGTGAGATTAGTTTATGGTCTGATCTTACCAGTGAGGGATACACTTCTGGCCTGGAGCATAGAGTCCCCATGTTGGTGATGATCAGGTCCAGTATGTTTTCCCCTCTTGCAGGAATGGTAACAAGTTGTTCCATAGCATTTGAGTTTATAAATTCTAGGAACCTTTGGGCTTGGGTGTTGGAGCTAGAGTAATGCTCCCAGTCTATGTTTGGGTAGTTGAAGTCGCCCAATATAATGGTGTTTGGAGAGACCTTCATATTTTCCAGTGTTCTCAGAAAGGCCGAGTGGGGTTCCTGGGTTTGGGAGGGTGGTCTGTAGCAGGCTATAAACTGGAAGGCAGTTTTACCCACTGTTCGTTGCACATGGATAGTCTCTGATGCTTCGTGCTTTGCCACCAACCCACTGTTAGTTGCACATGGATAGTCTCTGATGCTTCGTGCTTTGCCACCAACCTGGAGGTGTGGGTATCTTTGATGAATATCGATACTCCCCCTCCTTTTGTGGTTCGGTCCAAGTTTTGGGGCCGAAAAGCATGGTATGAGGTATAACCTGGTAGTGCTGGGGTGCTCTCAGGAGCCCTGAACCAGGTTTCTGTTACTGCACAGATATCGATGTTCTCCATGCTAAGGAGAGTTTCGAGTGCGTGCATCTTGAGGTTTAGACTTCTGGCATTGAGTAGCATTACTCTTAGTTTCTTATCCCTTGTGATACCTATGGCGGTGGGTTTGTCTTTTGAGCCTTGCCTAAAAAAGGCACTATGGGGGTAGCAAGAGCCTTTGCCAATACCCAAAAGCCCAGGGGTGACAGGTGCAAGCTGTCCCTGGCGAAGCATCGTGGCTTGTCGAGCATATCATCCCAAGCTGACAGGCATTGGATCCCCTTTGAATGACACCAACACTTAAGCCAATTGTTGAAATTGATCATCTTGTCTTCATATTGTGGCATCATTCTTGGTGAGGGTAAGATGCTACTCAAGGTCAGGGTCATACTGGCCTGGGCTACATGCTCAGAGAGCTCCTTTATGTCTCTTTTCATGTAGTCCAGGGAGGTACGTCTCAGGTCATTCACACCAGCATGGACAATGACTGAGTCATATTTGTACTTGCCTTGGAGTGACCTGAGTGCTTGTGTTATGTGGCGGATCCTAGCACCCAACAGGCTGCTCACTGTGACCCTCTCCTTGTTCAGCCAGGTGAGCGGGACGTCAGTGTGCCTGACGATAGAGTCACCTATTACAAGTGTATCAGGTGTGTTGTTTAGTCTTAAGGGCTGTGACTGTTCGGCACACTGGCTTTGTGAGATATGTGTTACACGTGTTTTGTTTTGGGGTAGCGGTTGCTTGGGTGTCTGCTTTGGAGGTCTCTGCTGCTTACGCAGATCTTTATTTAGAGCCTCCGAGTATGTTTTTGTGTGATTATGTGTTTGGTTTGCTGTCGTGGTAGGTCTATGTGAGACTGGAATTGTAGTGAGTGTGGTTTCCTTCTCCTCCTGACTGGTTATGCCAGTACTAAGTTGAGAGAGCTTAGCCTCCAGTTTGGCTATATGGTTGCATCTCTCACATGTGTTGGAATTTGTTGGGAGGAGGAGAGGGTTGTCTGTGTACATGAGGCAGTTGTAACATTGCCTCAAGATTCCCAGATTCAACAGCTGGACCGGAGAGGAGATTGACAACTGACCTTTGGACATGCTAGAATAATATTGGGAATTCCTTAATAATTGAAAACAAGGGCCAGTGGGGAGTGAGGGTGTAGTGCTTTTAATTTTTAGTGCTGACTTATATAATTGGTTTAGCGCGCAAGTGCCAGGTAACTTAAGTGCAATGTGTTACAGGTAACTTAAATGCAAAAATGACAAACAGTAACTTTCTTTCAAGTGAAACAAGGAAATAAGTACAATAAGCAATGCAGATATCACTAGTGATCCACAGAAGCGCTGAGAAGCCGCGTATTAGGTGGAATTAGCGTTCCAGGGAAATAACAAGCAAACAAACAACAAGCATATAAACAAAGCTAGATTCAGCAGGCCTGGATCTAGTCTATGCTACAGCAAACAAGGTGTACCAATTTCAGTAAGATACAGTTCAAATATTCAGGCACTATAAACCTTTAACCAGAAATTCCCAGCTCAAAAGGGCAGAGTCCAGCCTGTTCTCCCACAAGAGTGCAGACCACGAACCTTCTTAATGTAAAATAACTGGCCTGAAGCCCAAGTGCCTAAACCAGTGTGCCATTTGGTAGGGACAAACCCTGAAGTGAGGCTGTGATCATACCTCCCAACCATACCGAATTACTCATTTTGTACTGAGTTTTGAGGTCCAAATAATGGGGTGCCACGATTCCTGAGTGGCACCCCTTCATTTCCAATATTTTCCAGTTTGTTTTTCTTTTTTTTCTTTTTGAGCTGATGTCATCCTGTGCACGATGACATCAGCTCTGTCAGGGCTACCAGCTTGTCGGAATTGTGCTCAAGGGACTCGCGTCGTGCACGTATTTCCGGCTGGGTGCTCAAGGGCTGGCTGTTCAAATTCTCTGTGAGCGGGAATGGAACTCTGGGAATGAAGAAGGAAACCTTTATTTTGAAACATTTTGTTTGAACAGAAAGGAGATTTATTTTATATTATTCTAAATGGATGTTTTATTCTCAATGAATGGAAAGGTGTGTGTGTGTGTGTGTGTGTGTGTGTGTGTGTGTGTGTGTGTGTGTGTGTGTGTGTGTGTAATATATATAAAACCATTCCGCTTCCTAGTTATCTGTGTATCAAGCATGTTGCATGCAAATCAGAAAAGTAGTACATGCTTTCTAGACGTCACAGTCAGTAACAGATCCCTCCTTCCATTTCACAGCCTTCAGAATCTCATTGGTAATTCTCTCTCTCTCTCTCTCTCTCATATCACTAATAATTTGCAGTGGAGTAAGTCTGCAGTCCACTTCAGCTTTGCACATGTCTGCAGATGGACGTTTTGACTGCCTTTGGTCAAAAAGTTTTGGTATTAGTTGCTACTAATGTTGTTTAAATGTTGACTTTCACTGCTATTTTTACAATCTAAATTTGTTTGATAATTGTTTTTTGAATTTTATTGCAAGTTGCTGTTTTTGTATCACTTCTGACACAGTGGTTAGCATTGTTCTATGGACAAATTACTAACATTTCCTTGTCTTTTTATTTATTGCAGCTTGTGTGTGTTTGTGTGATATTGGCTACATTTTAGACACACTGTATTGGGATGAAATCTTTCATATCCTGAGCTTTGGTAACTGGAGTTGTACCATATGTATTTTGTACCATATGTATTTTAGTTTGAATTTCTGGGGAATGCTTTTTTGATCGGTGACAATAACACTGTAGTTTTAAAGCTCTATGGACTGAATCACTATATTTACTGCCTAAGACAATGGGTAATGCTAGATAGCCATTTGTTTCAGTCTTCCTATCTTTCAGGAAACTGCTGATTTGGCATAGTGGTATGTTGTTCTGACTGTAGTGCACAGGGTCCTGGGTTCAAGTCTTGCCAGTGAAATGTATGATGGTAACACAACATTTTATTCTAGCAACTTTCCAAAATTATACAAGCAGTGTTTAAAATGTGCCCCTGGTTTTTGGCCTTTTGCCCCCCCCCCCAACAAAAACTGAAATTGAAAATAAGTGTGAGAAGCTATGCAAGATGCCCATGGCTTACACTACTGTCATTATATATATATATATATATATATATATATATATATATATATATATATATATATATATTGTGTGGGTGTGGAAGTACACTTTTATGATGGAAATGTTTTGAACTGGGCAGTTTTGTCATTATTGGTTCATACATTTTGTTTCATTGCCTACTGGAAAAATGTTCAAACAATAAATTTAAAATGTGCTCTGTCTAACAAGTGTGCTGTATTATACAAGGAATATAATTTAATAAGTCAGGAAGGTGTATCAAAGAACGCATGTATGTTTCTGTTTTGTGTGCAAGGGGCCAATGACTTGAAAACAGCCCAAAGGTAATCTTTATCTTCCACTGGCCAGATGCATTTTCTTTGGATGTGGTGTGGGTTTCAATGCTGTTTCAATGAATGTGAGTTTCAAGGGCAGAGAAGTTTTAATGCCAAGTCTATTTTCATTGTGAGACAGTATTGCTTTATTTAGCATATGTCTATTAGTGTTTGTACACTGTGCTGTAAAATATAAAAATAAAATCCAAATAATCATTGTAGAAGTAAAGCAGTATGCACCCATTAGTGTTTATGGTAAATGTGAAGAAATAGCCAGGTAATGGAACATTGAAATGGCTGCATGGGGACTCTGGTGCCATATTTTGGTTGTCTGTTCTTCAGTTTGCATTTGA
The DNA here is from genome assembly GCF_019279795.1 of Protopterus annectens. NCBI lineage: Eukaryota > Metazoa > Chordata > Ceratodontiformes > Protopteridae > Protopterus > Protopterus annectens. The sequence continues at coordinate 211,643,170 of NC_056740.1, read as the reverse complement.
AAGTTGGTATCCCAGAATTCCATTGGAGTGGATGGGGTTCCATAATTATGTATGTAAATTTTATGTTAATAATTTTACAGATTTGTACCTATTCTTCATGGGCCTTGTCCAGATTTTGATGTTTCCAGGTTGTGAGGTATGACTGTGATTGAACAGGGCACAGAAGTGAGATGCCAGTTTACTCTGTAGTTCATGTAGAACACAGCCAGGGATATTGTCAGGTCTCATAGAAGCTGTATTATTAACCTTCGACAGTGCTGTTTTAACCTGTGCAACAGTAATACTGGGTGCCTGACAATCTACTGGTACTGTGACTGGCCCTTTGATGGGGGAGAGAGGGGTAAAGTTGGCAGTGAATCTGTCGGCCAGTATATTGGCAATATCTGTTGGCTCAGTATAGGAGGTACCATTGTGCAGTAGCTCAGAGCAAATCTGGGTATTGCTATGGAAATTCTTTACATAACTATAGAAGGCCTTGTGGTTGTCTTTTCTATCTGCTGCAATTCTGTTTTCATAGCTAGCTTTAGAGTATTTGATGAGGGATCTCAACTTTTTGTTGAGGCTGATAAGGGAATTCTTTCAGTCTTGGAACTTCACCTTATTCCGCATCAGTTTCCTCCTTATGTTGTAGAGTTTGTTTATGGCAGGGGACCACTAGATTGGCTTCCTTTTATTGAGGAGATTGTCTTGGTTCTATTGGGTATGGTGAGATCCATGCATTTGTGTACAAGTCATGCAACTATTCTTCGTTTGCATGGGTGTCATGAAGTTTGCCACCTCTGTTTTTAGGAGCCCAAAGTTAGCTTTGGAGAAGTTTTTCTTGGCGGTTACATTTACAAGGGGTGGGGGTGGGGTGGGAGGGATGTGGACTCCAAGATTATTAGTTTGTGGTCAGCTCTAACCAGGGAGGAGTTGACTATTGATGTAGAGCAATGGTCGCCCATGTTAGTAATGACCAGGTCAAGGATGTTGCTACCTCTAGTGGGGTTAAAAACGACCTGGTCCAGGGCATTGGAATTAATGAATTCCAGGAAATGTTGGGCAGGTGTATTGGTACATGATAATTTTTCCCAGTTAATGGAGGGGTAGTTGACGTTGCCCAGTATAAGAGTGTTAGGTTGGACCCTAATATTCTCAATGGTGCTTAGGAACATGGAGTGTGAGTCTTGGGACATGGTTGGGGGCCTATAGCAGGCTTCGACCTGAATTGCTGACTTACCCAATGTTAGCTGCACCTGAAGTATCTCTGATGCATTATGTTGGGCTACCAGTCTGGAGGAGTGTGCATCCTTTATGAATATGGAAACACCACCGCCTTTGGAGCTTTGGTCCAAGTTCTGGGGCCAAAAGATGTGGAATGAGCTATAGCCTGGTAGTGCAGGGGTGCTTTCTGCTGCCTTGAACCAGGTCTCTTTTACAGCACAAATGTTGATGTTCTCCATTTTAAGGAGTGCTTTGAGTGAGTGCATTTTGAGATTTAGACTTCTAACATTGAGCAGCATGACCCTCAGATTCCGAGCCAGCCAATATCAAGCACGCATCAGCCAAAAACTCTTGAGCCAAGGTTCTACCCAGAATGCTCTGCTCCCTGTTACCTCAGGTCTTGTTTGCCACATTTCTGAACAGCCGTGTCAAGCCACTCTCTCAGCTAAGTGTCTAATTTTTTTGACAGTTTATATATTATTACTCAAAATTTTCTCAAAAGTTTATTCTAATATTTTCCTACCCTATCACACACTTTAGACTATCTCCCTCTAATCTTTTCCCTTTATTACCCCTCTTTTCTTACCTTGTGGTAATTCTCCATTACCATCATTGGTATTTCTTCCTTTTTCTATTTTTATCCTTTTCTTGGGTAGCCGTTATTCTTCTTTTTGCTACTGTGCTTCTTCTCAACACCAGCTATGTCGGATAAGATGAGTTCCATTGGTTTCAAGCAGTGTAAGGATTGCGGTCGTAAGTTATCACTTTCCGATGGCCATGACTTATGTGTCTACTGTCTTAATGTTTCCCACTTGACTGTAGATCCTCCGTGTGGGATTTGTAAAAACTTCTCTACCAGACTCTCAATGAGAGGAAGAATAAGTTAATTTTGAAAAATCTCCTCAAGTCTACTTTCTCTGAGGCTATTTCTGGGTCGGAGGGCTCACCCCTCCTGTTAAACCCTGCAAAAGGTGTTCTTCATCTTCTTCATCGAAGTTACTCCCTTCTTCTCCCTCTGGAGATCGTAGGGAGTTGACTCACAAAAAGGTGAAATTGATTACTACTCCGGCGCTGCCACCTGTGACTTTGTCGGCTCCAGGCTCAGCACTGCCCCAAATGATCCTGACTACAGTCATGTCTCCTTTATCGATATTGGCACCAGAGTTCCTGGTGCAGACAACTATGGTTCCAACAGTTCTGTCGCAACCCCTAACGGCACCGTCAATACAGGTTCAGTCCCCTTCGGCACTGTTGGTACAGTCACCTTCGGCTCCAAGTATAACTCTTCTGTACTCCACGGCACAGACTTTTTCAGCACCGACATGTACTTCGGTGCAGTCCTTCTTGGCACCGTCTTTATTGCTGGTGCAGACACTTTCCACTACGGCACCGTATCCTTCAGGGCAGAACTTTGCCTTTCCGGTGCAGACACCTTCAACTACTGCGGCACTGACTTCTTCGGTGCAGATCTTTTCTACACCATTTTCTTTGATGCAGACTTCCTCGGCTCTGAGCTCTGCACCGGTTGATTTACCAAGGACCAAATATTCCCCTTCACTGGATCCTTTTGCAAGCAGTCAGTATATTCCCTTCCTAGAAAGGCCAGAATCACCATCAGCCTTCTCCATGAGGTCAACCAAGAGTCTTTCTGAGCAGTATGGGTTGCGGCTTGTTGACCAGTTGCTTGTGGCCAGACATTTCTCTCAACCATCGAAGTCCAAGTTCCCTCATTCAGGTAAGCGTATTTTGCCTCAAACCCCAATGTATACTTCTCCTTTGACTTCCATTCAAGTTTTGAAGCCTATTACTCCGACAGCAGCTTCCCTCTGACTCCAATAGTGGATCTCACTTTGTAACCAGAGTCGTCCTTGTGGCCCTCGGTGCACTGGGCATTAGGCTCTTCTCAGGCCAGTGGCTGTGCCATTGGGGAGGACATTCCTGGCTCCATGCCAATTTTTTCTATAGCACCTTCTAGGGATGCTCTCTCTCTTATGGTTCACGGTCCTCTTGAGACTCCTGATCTGGGGGCTGGTTCATCAGGGCGGAGTGTAACCTCGGTTCCAAGGTTGTCATGCTCGGTTCAGGGCTCCCATCCCTCCTTGGGTGGGCCAGCCTTCCAGTCAGAGTCCTCTCCCCCCTCTGTGCCGCAACTGCCACAAGCTTCAACCCCCGGACACCAGGCACAAGATCTTCAGGTCTCTCCTCCTCAGGAAACCCCTCTTTGCAGTCTTCCCCAGAACCTCCCACTGAGGAAGTGTCCCGCAAAGCATCATGAAAGAGGAAGCACATGGACTCCACTAAGGAGTCAATGACTGAAGATACGGATTTTGATGATGGGGAAGGGTCCCCATGGTCACCCCCTGATGAGATGTCCTTTGGTGACATCCTCGAGATCCTTAGATAGAGGGGTGACTGGAAGCCCACTAATCCTTCCTCTAAGGAATCCTTATTCCTGCAGGCTTTTCATGCCTGGCCCCCTACCTCCTGGGTCACCCTGCCTGCTGATGAGCTCATCCAGCTCATCGTGCAACGCTCATGGAAGACTCCTGATACCATGGAAGCCATACCTAAGAGGCCAGACAAAATATTATCACCCCCCATGGAGCACCCCCACTGGTCACGTGGTCTTCCAGTAGATGCTATGGTGGTGGCAGCTGCTACTAAGAAGGATTTGGCAGAAGAGAGCCAAACTGTCCATCCACCCAACAAGGAGTCCAAGGTGACTGACAGATTAGGGAAGCCTGTGTTTGCTTCATCGACCTTCGCTGTAAGGTCTATATATTATTTAGCACATTTTACCAGGCTTCAGCGAGATCCTATCAACCAGCTCTATGAAACCTTGGCAGGAGCTGTTTCTGATGAAGTCCGTGATAATGTGGCTTTTCAGATAGCCACCCTAGAGTCCATTTCCAACTCTTCCATGCATCTTATTTTTCACGCATTGGAAGGGGTGGCTAGAGCGGTAGGCACAGGGATTGTCACCAGACAACATGCTTGGATGCACCTTTGTGACTTTGCAGACTCCTTTAAGACTTCCTTCATGAATGCCCCCATAGAGGCCACTTCTTTGGCCCTAAAGTCAAGGATACACTGGCACTGTGCAAACAAGATGGCAAGACCTTGTCTGCCATTGGTGTCAGATACTCCACTCCTCAGCGATTCTATTCCAGAAATCAGAGGAGCAGAAAGATCTGGCACAAGAAATCACAGAGTTCTTTCCAGGATGCACGTGCCAAGTTTTACCCTAGAGGCAGAGGGGGAACTCCATTGAAAGATGCCCCTTTCAGGGCAGAGGAGGTCTGTGAAACTGGGTTCCAGAGATTCTTTCTCGAGCCAACACTATCAGCGCTCCTGAAGAGTTGCCTGACTGCTTACCTTTGGAAGCAGTCGGGGGTCATTTCTCCTTGTACCCTGCTGCCTGGCAAAAGATAACAACTGACTCCTGGGTACAATAGATTATATCCAGAGGCTATCATATCCCCTTTCATCTTTGCTCAGTCTCATCAAGAGTGTTACTCGATGTTCCACCTAGTCAAAGGGAAACAGCAGCACATGAAATCAAGAAGCCAGTTAGGATCCAGATTTTATTCAAGGTTCGTTTTAGTGCCAAAAAAGACAGGGGACTGGAGACCAATTCTGGATCTCAGTACACTAAAATTTGTAAAAATAGAGAAATTCCAGATGGTCATGGCTCAGTCTATCCTTCTTCTGGAAGAAGGCGATTGGATGTGCTCTGTAGATCTTCAAGATGCGTATTACCACATAAAGCTGGACAAACGCTCAAGAAGATACCTCTGCTTCTGTATAGCAGCCAGTCATTACAAGTTTCGAGCCCTGCCCTTCGGTCTCTGTACAGCCCCCAGAGTGTTCACAAAATGCATGGCAGTGGTTATTGCTCACTTGTGACTTCAAGGATTCCAGGGGTTTCCATATCTAAACTATTGGCTCCTTACCACCCCCACCAAGCGTCTACTGGAAGAGGCCCTACAGTATAGTCTCTTAACAGTTCAAAGCCTGGGAATCACTATAAACTGGGAGAAATCCAACACAATCCCAACTCAGTCTTTGGAATTCATAGGGGTACTGTTGGAATGAGAAATTGCACAGCATCCCTTCCAGAACACAGACTTCAGAGAATAAGGCAACAAGTTCAACCACTGCTCTGTCACCACCAGTCCCCAGCTAGATCTGTACTTCAGCTATTGGAGTCAATGGCAGCTTCAATTACCATTGTTCCCCTAGCCAGATTCCACATACGACTTCTTCAATGGCTACTTCTTACTCAGTGGTACCCTCTACAACATCCTTTGTCTTTTCAAATAAGTGTGACTCAGAGATGCAAGCAAGATTTACTCTGGTGGATGTCTCGAAATCCCCAACAATGGTCTCGCCCTTTCACCCCCCCCATCTACCGATAGCCACGGTGACCACAGATGCCTCCCTGATGGGGTGGGGGGGCTATGTCAGGGAAACTCGGTCTAAGGCACCTGGTCAGAGACAGAGGCCCTTTTGCATATCAATGTCCTGGAACTGAGGGTGGTGCTTCTAGCATTGCAAGCATTTCACTCCATCCTTCTGTCAGGGACTATTGCGATCCAATCAGACAACATGTCAGTGGTCTGGTACATCAACAAACAAGTGGGCACCAGCTCTTACCCGTTATGCCGAGAGGCCTTGAGAATATGGCAATAGGTGATAGCTCAGAACTGCTTTCTGATTGCAATGCACATTCTCAAGAGCTCCAACGTGATAGCGGACAAATTGAGCAGGTACATTCTACAGCCTCACGAGTGGTCCCTGAATCCTCTGATAGTGGCAAAAATCTTCCACCGCTGGGGCCAGCCTTGCTGCGACCTATTTGCCTCCCCAACAACTACAAGTGCAGCAACTACTTTGCTCTGATCCCCCCTCGGGGACAGTCACCAAAGGATGCTCTAGTCCACGCTTGGCCCTTGGGTCTTCTTTATGCCTGTCCTCCTCTTCCCCTCATCTCCTGATTTCTAAAGAAAGCATGACAGTTGAAGAGCAAAGTGATCCTCATTGCTCCATATTGGCTTCGACAAGTCTGGTTTCCCTTCCTCTGGCCTCACCTGCTAGATCAACCATGGATCCTCAATCCATCCCCAACATTGATCTCCCATCTGCAGGGTCTGATTCACCCCAATCTAACAACCCTGAAACTGACAGCTTGGTTTCTCCACTTCCTAAGATTGCCAGGCATGAAAACCTTTCATCCCCTGTGTGCAATATTCTTATTGCATCTCATAAATCGTCCACCAGACTAATCTATCTTAACAAATGGAAGAGGTTCTCTCTATGGGCAACAGGTAAGCAAATAGACCCCTTGTCAGCCCCGGTCTTGATGGTATTGGATTACTTATCACATCCTTTCCACTCTGGGGTGTCTGCCTCTACTATCTGTGTACATTTAGCTGCCATCTCAAATTTTCATATTGGTTTTCAAGATTCTTCATTTATGTCAAACAGACTCTGTAAGACTTTCTTGAAAGGGGCTATCCACCTAAAATCTCCCTTTAGAGAACCCGTACAACCTTGGGATTTGGCTTTGGTTCTGCAAGCTTTGACATCTCCACCCTTTGAACCTGCATCCTCTTGTGATGTAAGATATCTCTCTTGCAAAACTTTGTTTCTGATTGCAATCACATCGGCAAGATGACTGTCAGAACCCTCAGGCCTTATGCATCAAACCTCCCTATCTTATCTTTCATAAGGACAGGGTATCACTGAGAACCAATTCTACCTTTTTACCAAAAGTGGTGTCAGAGCGATTTATCAACCAGTCAATTGATCTCCCAGTGTTCTTTCCTAACCATTCTAACAAGGGAGAGTATTGCCTGCACTCCTTGGATGTTCATAGGCAAATACGATTTTATCTGGACAGAACAAAATCTACCCGTAAATCAGACCATCTGTTTCTGGCTTTTTCTGGACCTAGATGGGGACATCCAGTATCAAAAGTTACACTGGCTTCATGGTTGAGAAATTGCATCACCTTTATTTACAACAAAAACAATCTCACCTTGCCTCATAGAGTCAAAGCACATTCTACAAGATCTATGGAAACTTCAGCAGCTTTCCATGCTAAGGCTTCCCTCAATGATATTTGCTCAGCTAGAACTTGGACCAAACCACATACCTTTATTCTTCATTACAAATTGGACTTGGCCTCCAGAGGTAGAGCCTCTTTTGTTTCCATGGTGCTCAGGAATGTCCTTCCATGAGGGCCATCCAGGAATACAGATAGCTGGGGACTCTGTCCCATCAGTAAGGAATGAACGAAGATTAACAACATCAGATAAATAAGTTATGTCTTACCATAACATTCCATCTGTGTTGTTGATCTTTGTTCATTCGTTACTTCACACCCTCCGTCCCCCATCCGGAGGTTCTTGGTTGATCTCATGTACTCCTTTCTTGTAGATCTATTATGACCAGAGGTAGCCTCTTCTTTTATCTATCAACTTGCAAACTCGATCTGAGGTAACAGGGAGCAGAGCATTCTGGGTAGGACATTGGCTCGAGAGTTTTTGGCTGACGTGAACTTGATATTGGCCGGCTCAGTTTCGAGGATGGAACCGATAACCCATCAGTAATGAATGAACAAAGATTAGCAACACAGATGGAATGTTATGGTAAGACATAACTTCTTTTTTTAATAAAAGTATTTTTGGATATTACTTTGGTTCCAGCCATTTGTTTAGCACTACAGGAGGTTTTTTTTAATGTAATATTTTATTCCTTTTTTAAAAAAAAAAAAAACAGTAATAAAAGGAGTAATTACAGTATACAATTTAGAAACATTCCATATGAAGGATATAGACTGAGTGTACATACAATACAGGAGTTGTTTGCAACGTCATATTCTTTACATGTGATTGTAAATTAATACAGAATTGTACCATGTAAGTATATAATTTGCACAGTTATGGAAGCATTGGTAAAATATAGCAAGACAACTATTTACAGTATAATGTCACCATAAAAAGCTTTCACTACATTTATTTAAGGAATGAGAGATGGTAAATACCAAAATATCTTAGGCCTTATTTCACTGCTAAATTGACTAAGATTTATACCTGTAGGTTTATTATAGAAAAGAAAGAAGAGGTAAATTTTAAAGCAAATTCTAGTAGGTAACTTTTAAATAGCCTCCACTCTTATTCTTTTAATAGAGTATCTAGGAGTAAACCCCAATATGTTTGATAATAGGAAAGATTATTTTGATTTTTGGTTACTAATTTGTGGGAAAGCACTACAGGAGTTTTGTTTGCATAAAGAATATTATAGTCATAAAGTAGCAAAAAGTATCCTAAGAACTGAGCCAACATGGGAATGGAGAAAGGAGATTCTGCCAATAGGGATGACTGCAATTAGGGATGCAGGCAATTGTCAAGATGGGGCTGGAATTTATTGGAGGAAAACTGGCAAATGAACCAAGATACTGGGAGCAAATAATTAGAGAGGGAAAAGTAATAGAATGGGAAGAGGACAAGAACCTATTTGGACTGCAGGCTAGAGAATGCCTTCCCTATCAATGATTGATATCAGAGTATAAGCAAAAAGAAAGAAATAGGGGGATCCTAAGTGAAAGACCAGCACTAGTAGAGTTTTTAGTATAATCTAGAACATAAGCAGCTGTTAAAATGGAATAATTAGTAGAGCATACAAAATATTGCATGATAAGTATAAGAATCAATCATAGGAGGTTGGAAAGGATTGGGTAGAGAGAGATTGGATGAGCAATTTACAAATAAAAACTGGGGATATATGTATTTTTCCCAAATATGCAACAAAGTCTAGAAGATTTAGCATCTTTGCTTGGAAATGTTTACATAGGTATTTTTATACCCCGAGTAAACGCCAAATAATTTTTACTCAGGTAGACAGCAAATGTCAGAGGTGTGATTGGGAAGAAAGAGATAATTCAGAACATATTTTCTTGGAGTGTAATGAGTTGGCAGACTTTAAAGATTTCCTGCAGACTACTCTGTCAGAGATACTGGGTGAGAATTGGTGTAACTAAGGAAATGATTTATCTGATGTTGTCAATCTTCATTTATTCCTTGATCTGTGGGTTTGGTTCTGATCATCGGAACCAACTTGGCCATTACTACAGCCTGCAAAGACAAAAACTCTTGAGATTAAGTCCTACTCATAATCCTCCTCTCCCAGTTGCCTCAGATCTCATTTGCCGCTTCCCATGACAGACCCGTTATCAACCTGCTCTCTAGCTCTAAGTTTCCTTTTTCAAAATTTTTGAATAATTTTTGAAAACTTGTAAGGTTATTTTTTATTTTATATATATATATATATATATATATATATATATATATATATATATATATACACACACACACACACACACACACACACACACACACACACACACACACACATACATATATATCGTTTTTGTTTTTTCTTACCCTTTTCTCTATGTTGATACTTTTGTCTCCTCTTCGCCCTTCCCTTTACACTTCAATGTATTTCACACTACCATTGTTGGTAGTCCCTATTTCTTTCCTCTTTTCCTTCAGTAAAAAAAAAGAAGGTAGTAAAGTAGTTCTGCCTTACCTTCTTTCTTCTACACTCATTGTAGTTTGCCTACTATTGCTGGTAGACTTCTGTAACATTGGTATTCTCCTTGAGCTATACCTCACTTTCTTTTCTTTTGAGCAGTTTATTTTTGGCTCTGTTTGGGTCTTTTCTTCCAGATTATAATTGACAAAGGCAAAGGCAGCTCCGGTTTCAAAAAATGTCAGGAGTGTGGCTGTAAAATGACCAACTCTGATGCGCACTCTTTGTGTCTATTGCCTGGGCCCAGTGCGCTTACAAGAGGATTGTTCTATCTGTCATGCCTTTAGTCACTGGGCCCTGGTAAAAAGGAAGAACAAATTTCTTTTAAAAGGGATGATTAAATCTTCCATTGAGGAGGTCTTATCTGGGTTTCCTGGCAAAAGTAAAATGGATGATGTTAAGTTGTCAATCTCGCCTTCATTCTTGCTTGATGGGTTCGGAGCCGATCCTCGGCTCCGACTCGGCACTTGCTTTAGCTCGAGAACTCCTTTTACCAGCTCGAGGCAGCCCCATATCCCATGATGCAAGGCAGTAAGTACCCAGATCTCGTTTGCCGCTTCGCTTGGGAGGTCTTCTCTTTACCAGCTCCTGGTAAGTAGTTCACATTTGTGATATTTCAAGCCCCTTTTAGTTTAAAACTAATTTTTTGATAGTTTAAATTTATTTCTACCCTTTTTCTGACAGAAATCCCTGTCTCTTTTAATTTTTTTTTGTTAGTCAATTTTCCCTATCCCATCCCCCCCCTGTTAGGGTGTGTGTGTTGGTGTTTTTATAAAATACCTCTTGGTATTTTGTTTAATTTAATTTTGACTGGTGTGTCTGTGTGTGTTGTGTCGGCACCATGTCTAAGGAGAGGGTTTCAGGTTTTAAGAAGTGTGACTCGTGCTGTCAGAAGATGTCTCTGACAGACGGTCACACTTCTTGCCTGTATTGTTTGGGCCCTCTTCACCTGCAGGACTCCTGTGCTATTTGTCACTCCTTCAGCCAGAGAGTCCTGCAGGAGAGACGCACAAGTTGATTCTCAGGGGTCTTCTTAAGCCGGAGGGCTCTCCGGCTAAGTCGGCTCCACAAAAATCAACTAAAACTGCCAAGGCCCAGGCTTCTGTTTCTAAGCCTGCGGCCTCGGCTCCGACTCGTATTGAGTCGAGATCGGCTCCGGCTGGAGCCGATTCTGGATCCACAAAGCTTTGGCGCCGATGGCTATCGGTGCGAATCTGTTGACCGCCGATGTCGGCTCCGATCGGCTCCGATCGGCTCCGACACCCATGTGGCACAGGCATCGGTGTCGGCTCCGATCGGCTCCGACACCGTTACTTTGGTAGCTGTATCGGCTCCGGCTGGAGCCGATACATCGAGACGTTCTGTCGGCTCCGAGAAGTCGGTGCCGACAGGATCTGTAGTATCGGCTCCGATGGCCCTTTCCAGGAAGAGGTCAAGATCTCCTTCCTTGGAGCCGATACTTTCAGCTCCGGCTTCGCCTCTTCTATCGGAACGGAGCCATCGGAGCCGATCTTCAAGGTCATCCAGGTTGTCAGACCATGACCTAGAGAGAGTGGTCAGTAGATTACTCAAGTCACAGGTACTGGCCCAAATGCTACACAGTCCGTCTCAGCAGACGACTGTTGGTCCACACCCCATTACAGTTCCTCCTTCAACTCTACCCCAGAGCTTGGAGTTGGAGTCTTCGGGCATGGTTACTGCTACGGCTGGAGGACGGATACCCCCTTCTGTTCCTTCAGCCCCTACTCTTATCTCCTCTTCCTTAGAGGGATTCGGTGGTCGGGCTTCCATGGTCTCCTCCGAGGGGTGAGTGGCATCGGACCCTTGTCCGAGCCCGCTCTTCCCCTTGGAGCCTCGGCCTTGGTGAGCTCGGCTCCGACATCTGCCTCGGAGACTTCCCTTTCGGTGGTTCCTGGAGTTCCTAGCTCTTCGTAGCGGGTTCTCTCGGACCTGCCTGGGAGGGGAGCATTCGAGGTGATGAAGAGTGTACTGGCCACTGGTATCAGTCAGCAGTCTCTTCCCGTAGCTCCTCCCTCTATGGTACCTGTTGACATCTCTGCCACTTCTCTTGCTACAGGACCCAGAGATCCTCCGCCTCAGGTTTCCCCATTGGGAATTTCCCCCTCTTCCGAGGATTCTCCTGATGTTTCGGGAGATCCTCCTAGGAAGAGGACTTTTAAGAGGAAGCATGTAGACTCCCCCGAGTCTGTCACTTCGGATACTGACTTTGATGAGTCAGAGGGATCCCCTAGATCCCCCTCTGAGGATGTCTCCTTTTCAGACATCCTAGAACTTCTCAAACAGAGGGGAAACTGGCCCACCAACAATCCCTCTGAGGATAAGTCAGTATACCTAGAGGCGTTTGGATCTCGGCCCTCCACCTCCTGGGTGTCTCCGCCTTTCGACCCCCTTATGCAGGTTATTGCACGAAAGGCGTGGACAGCTCCTGACTCTGTAGAGCCAGTCCCTAGGAGGCCTTCTAAATTTATCACTGCCCCTAGTGACAAACAATTCCTAACCAAGGGTGTCCCGCTGATGCCATGGTGGTGGCTGCGGCCACCAAAAAGGAACTTGCAGATCCTTCCGTGCCCGTCCATCCTCCTAATAAGGACTCTAGGACCATGGATAGGTACGGCAAGCGGATGTTTTCCTCAGCGACCTTTGCTATGCGTCGCTGAATTATCTTTGTCACTTCACCAGACTCCAGAGATATCCTGAAGGAGCTGGGAGAAGTAGTTCAGGATCCTACAGCTGCAGGGGCTCAAGAAAAGATTGCTTCGCAGCTAGGAACCCTCAATTCCATTGCTAACTCCTCCATGCGGCTAATATCTTATGCTGCGGATGGAGCGAGTAGAGCCGCAGGCACAGGTGTGGCTCTTAGGCGCCAAGCCTGGATGCGGCTATGTGATTTTGCGGATCCCTTTAAGGCGTCCTTCACAAATTCTCCCTTTGATGGGTCAGCTTTGTTTGGCCCTCAGGTGAAGGAGACCTTGACCAGGTGTGAGCAGGACGGCAAGACTCTTTCTGCTGTTGGAGTCCGTTTTTCCACCCCTTCTAGGCCTTATCCCAAAGGACAGAAGGGTGGGAAGATGTGGTTCCGTAAATCCCAAGGAGTCACGCCGGATTCACGTGGTCAGTTTACCCCTAGAGGCAGAGGGGTAACAACAACAGACGCTCTAGAGGCAGAGGGTCCGAAGAACCAGGGAAACAGGGAGCCTCTCTCTGACAAGCCCTTTCAGCATCCCTGAGGTGTTGCCCGGCTGTCCCTCCTTGGAGGCAGTCGGGGGAAGATTATCACTGTACCCAGAAGCCTGGCATTCCCTCACTCAAGACAGATGGGTACAGTCGATCATATCCAAGGGTTACATAATTCCTTTCGAGGAAAGTCCCTTCCCCTCAAGTTCCCTTCCAGATGTACCACCCGGTCTAAGGGAGATTGCAGAGTCAGAAATCGCAAAACTACTGCAAAAAAGAGCCATTCAGCCGGTTACAATAGACCATTCAGAGCCCGGAATCTACTCAAGGTTCTTTTTGGTCCCCAAAAAGACGGGAGACTGGAGACCAGTATTGGATCTCAGCAGACTCAACAAGTCTGTGAGGAAGACAAGATTCCGAATGGTCACTCTTCAGTCAATTCTGCCCTTCTTACAGAAGGACAACTGGATGTGCTCAATAGATCTTCAGGATGCGTACTATCACATCAAAATTCACAGACGCTCCAGGAGATTTCTCCGCTTTCGGCTGGGGTCCAGTCATTTCCAGTTCAGAGCCCTGCCCTTTGGTCTCACTACAGCCCCAGAGTGTTCACCAAATGCATGGCAGTGGTCACGGCTCACCTGAGACGTCAAGGATTCCAGGTGTTTCCGTATCTCGACGACTGGCTCCTGTCAGCCACCACCAGGCATCAGCTTATACAAGCCAGGGATTACACAATAGACCTTTGTTCTCATTTGGGCATCTCAGTCAACTTGAAAAGTCATCCTTATCGCCCTGCCAGTCTATTACCTTCATAGGCGCAAACTTAAACACTGTCGGATGTCAGCTACCCTTACAGAACAAAGAGTTACAGACATTCAGACTCATGTCAGGATCATTCTGGCCAGCAAGAAAGTACAGGCCAGAATGGTTCTAAAGGTATTAGGTCTCATGGCTGCGGCCATTCCTCTTCTTCCTGGCTCGATTCTACATGCGCCTCCTTCAGTGGATGCTGTTCACACAGTGGTCATACCAGCAACTCCCAATGCGTCACCAGATTCTGGTGACACAAACATGCAAAGAACATCTTGCTTGGTGGATCACATCGTCTCAGGTTCACCAAGGCAGGTGCTTTGTACCTCCGTCCCCGATAGCCACTGTCACCACGGATGCCTCCCTGATCGGGTGGGGGTCATTATCAGGGCAGGATGGTTCATGGGGACGTGGCAACCGTTCGAGTACCATCTGCACATAAATGTCCTAGAGATGAGAGCAGTGCTTTTAACGTTGCAAGCCCTCAACGACTTTCTTCCCGTAGGGACAATTGCAGTCCACACAGACAACATGTCTGTAGTGTGGTATATCAACAAACAGGGCGGAACCAAGTCCTACCCCTTGTGTCGAGAAGCGCTCAGACTTTGGCAATGGGCGATCTCCTCTCATCGGTTTCTGGTAGCAACGCATATCCCTGGGAAAACCAACATTATAGCGGACAGATTGAGCAGAGCTATTCTCATGCCTCACGAGTGGTCTCTCAAGCAATCCGTAGCGGAAGAGATTTTTCTGGAATGGGGTCGTCCATGTTGCGATCTTTTTCTACTCCCCAAAACAGCAAATGTCCAGACTTCTTCAGCCTCTTCCCTCTATCAGGCCATCCCCCCAGAGACGCTCTGACCCAGGATTGGCCCCAGGGACTTCTTTATGCCTTCCCTCCATTTCCTCTGATCCCTCAGGTGATCCAGAAAGCTACCGTTTGAGAGCCAAATTGATTCTCATTGCCCTTACTGGCCTCGACAAGTTTGGTTCCCGTTCCTCCATCATCACCTTTTGGTGCAGCCGTGGCATCTGGACCCAGTGCCAGATCTACTGATTCACCAGTCCGGTCAGCTGCACCGGTCAATCCCTTCTCTCAACCTCACAGCATGGTTGCTCCACTTCCTTCCTTAGCCAGGCTTCCTTTGATCTCTAACCCAGTTAGAGATATCATAATAACTTCACTAAAATCCTCTACCAGGAGGATTTACACAAGCAAATGGAAACGTTTCTCTTATTGGGCTAAGGCCCAAAATATTGATCCTTTTACTGCCCCTGTTCAGGCAGTTCTGGACTTCTTAGCAGAGATTTTTCATGCAGGCTCCTCTTCTTCCACAGTCAGAGTTCAGTTAGCTGCTATTTCTAATTTTCATGTCGGGATAGCAGATCATAATATTATGTCCCATAGGCTCTGCAGGGCCTTTTTGAAAGGAATTTTCCTACTAAAGCCTCCAATCAGGAATCCTCCTCCTCAGTGGGATCTAAATTTAGTGCTGACATCCTTGATTCTTCCCCCTTTCGAGCCAGCTGTTTCTTGTTCCCTAAAATATCTTTCTTGGAAAACGTTATTCCTAGTGGCTATTACATCTGCCAGGAGGGTGTCTGAACTTCATGCTCTTTCGGTTTGACCCCCCCTATTTGATTTTTCACAAAGACAGAGTATCTTTGAGAACTAATCCATCCTTTTTACCTAAGGTCGCTTCAAAAAACAATCTGAATCAATCCATTGATCTCCCTGTATTTTTTCCTAACTATTCAGATAGAGCTGAACAAAAGCTACATTATCTTGACGTCCACCGTCAGCTTAGATATTATTTGGACAGAACAAAAAAATTTAGAAAATCTGATCAACTTTTTGTTTCCTATGCGGATAATAAAAAAGGCCTTCCTGTTTCTAAAGTGACTTTGTCCAGATGGCTTTCTTCGGTCATCACTGAAATTTATACGATCAGGGGAAAACAGCTGTGCTCAAAACCTAAAGCACATTCAACTAGGAGTTTAGCTACTTCTACAGCATTTCAAGCTAGACTGCCTTTGGACACTATTTGTGCAGCGGCCACTTGGGCCACTCCTCACACTTTTGTTTCCCATTACAAATTGGACTTGGCCTCCAGGGACAGAGCCAGTTTTGGCTCTACAGTCCTCAAGAGTTTGTTCCATTGAGCCACCCAGGATAGAGGTGCTAGGGACGCGGTCCCATCAAGCAAGAATGAAGGCGAGATTGACAACTTAACATTAAGAAGTTATGTACCTACCATAACGTTCCATGTTAGTTGTCTTCTCGCCTTCTTTCTTGCGACCCTCCCTCCTTCCCCCTGGCCTGGACAGACCTTGTATAAGAAACTATTATGCTAAAGACCATTCAGACCTGGTCCTTTTTCCATCTGTAAGTTTCTTCTTCCTTTGGGAAGTATTTTATGCTTGGTGTTATTGCCCTTTGTCAACAAACAAGATCTGGGTACTTACTGCCTTGCATCATGGGATATGGGGCTGCCTCGAGCTGGTAAAAGGGGTTCTCGAGCTAAAGCAAGTGCCGAGTCGGAGCCGAGGATCGGCTCCGAACCCATCAAGCAAGAAAGAAGGCGAGAGAAGACAACTAACATGGAACGTTATGGTAGGTACATAACTTCTTATTTCATCTCCTTCATCGTCATCAACTTCATATAAAGTAGACAAACCAAAAAAGAGGGGTTGTTTGGCACTGACAACCAAAAAACTTAGAACTTCAATTCCCTCTACATCTGTGGAACCGACAGTTTCTACAAAAGAAATGTAATTTCTGATCTGGGCACTGAAAGTGACTTCTCCATCAGTGCCGAAGTTATTGGCACAGATATTAGATCCGCTCATTAAATCATCAGCCTCGGTACCTCCTTCCATTTTGGCATCAGTATCTTCAGTTTCTACTGAATATACTGAATTTTCATTCTTGAATGTACCTAGGACCAGGTACTCTCCCTCTATAGATCCCTTTGATAGTCAGTTACCCAGCCCCTTTTTGGAGAGAGCAAAATCCCCCTTTACTAAGTCAATTCATTCCACCAAGAGCTTGACAGAAATGGATGTGTTGAAGTTGGTGGATCAGCTCCTCAGGGCAAGGGGACTGGCAGGCGTGTCCTCAGTTCCAGCTCCCTTGGGTGCCAGAATCCCTTTTTCTGTGAACCCTCCAAATCTTCCTCCTCTAACCTCCTCTGAGGCTTTGGATATTCCAGCTCCAAGTTTCCAGGCACTGACTGATGCGGTTCCGATGAGATCTGCATCTCCAGTACTGGTTTCTGCCCTGAGTTCTTTAGTTCTTTCAAATCTGTAGATCTCTCAGGGTCATGGTTGTGCTGTCAGTTCCAAGGGGTGGGACGCGACTCTTATATTTTCACAGCCATCTCTGCACCTCAGAGCTTTGGCACAGATCAGCTCTACCCTGATTTTGGCTCCTGGAGTGGCTTTTTCGGAGCAAGGAGTGACCACGGTTCTGAGGCAGTCTTTCTTTGTTCCAGGCTCCCTTCCCTCTTTGGGGGGGCTGCCTTCCATCCCCTGGAGAGGGCCTTGTCCACTGTGGGCATCCAGTCAGCTCCTACCCTATCCTTCCTCTCGTCTAGAGCTTCCTGCAACCTCAACACTTGGACAGTGAGCACCAAAGCCTCAAGAGATACCTGTTCAGGTATTATCCTCTTCTGATACCTCCCTAGATCATCCCACTGAGGAGGTTACTCAGAACAGGAAGTATAAGAGGAAACACTTAGTTTCCCTGGAGGAATCCATCACAGGGGACACTAATTTTGTTGAAGGGGAGGGATCCCCATGGTCTCCCCTGGAAGATGTCGCCCTTGGAAACATCCTTGAAATCCGTAAACAGTGGGGTGACTGGATGTCCCAAAAGCTCTCTTCAGAGGAAAAAGTGTACCTGCAGATCTTCAGTGCTCAACCATCTACCTCTTGGGTTACTCCACTAATGACCTCATTAAGTTGATCTTGCAGTGGGTGTGGAAGGCTTCTGACACCATAGAACCTATCCCCAAGAGCCCAGACAGCACCAGAGGACCATCAGTTTTGGGCAAAGGGATTACTGATAAATGCCATGGTGGTAGTGGTGGCCACAAAAAAGGAACGGGCAGAGTAGAGTTCCACTATCCATCCTCCCAATAGAGAGTCTCAGGCAATGGACTGGTTTGGAAAGTGGGTGTATGCTTCATCGACCTTTGCTTTGCAGTCTTTGAATTTTATGGTACACTTCACTAGACTCCAGAGGGATCTGATTAAGGAGTTATTAGACACCCTTGCAGGAGTTATCAGAAACCCTTGCAAGAGCCATATTTGATAAAGTCCAAGATAAGGTTGTTTCTCAGTTGGCCACCCTAGAGTCCATTTCCTATTCATTCATGAGTCTTGCAGCACATGCAGCCAAAGGGATATCTGGCATAGCAATAAGGAGACACACCTGGATGCACTTTTGTGAATTTGTTGAGCCATTCAAGCCTTCATTCATCAATGCCTCCTTTGACAGATTATCCCTTTTTATCCCTGAAGTCTGAGAAATGTTGTCCAGGTATGAAAAGGATGGAAAGACCCTTTCTGCAATGGGCATACATTTTTCTACTCCCCAACAGTCTTTTTTGATGAACAAGAGGAGCGGGAAAATGTGGTTCAGAAAGTCCCAAGGGCCTTTCCTGGACACACATGGTGATGGCTTCCCCATGGGCAGAGGGAAGGAGCTTCAATGAAAGATGCTGTCCATGCAGCAGAGGTGGACTACAAAATTAGGGCTCCAGAGAAACCTTTCCTGGCAAGCCCTATCAGTGTTCCTGAAAGGAAGCCTGATTGCCATTCTCTGGAGGTAGTTAGGGGATGCTTATCCCTGCACTGACATGACTAGCTTCAGATTACTCCTGATGTTTGGGTGCAGAGGATTAAAACCAGAGTCTATTCCATACCTTTCATTTTACCTCCCCAAACTTGCAAGAAAATCCCTGACAATCCACCCAGTCAGGGGGAACCAGCAGTACTAGAAATTCAAAACCTGCTACAAAAAAGGTCAATGAGAAGGTCCCACCAGACCAGATAGATTCCAGAATTTGCTCAAGATTCTTTTTAGTGCCAAAAAAGACAGGAGACTGGAGACCAATTTTGGATCGAAGTTTTTGAACAAATCGGTTCAATAAACAAAATTATGTATGGTCATGGTTCAGTCTATCCTCCCATTTCTAGGGAAAGACAACTGGATGTACTGTATAGATCTCCAGGACATGTATTACCACTTCAAAATGGACAAACATTCCAGGAGAGTCCTCTGCTTTCAGCTGGGAGCCAGTCTTTACCAGTTCAGAGCCTTGCCGTTTGGTCTCACCACAACCCCCAGGGTGTTCACCAAGTGCATAGCAGTAGTAGCAGCTCACTTGAGACTGCAGGGATTCTGGATGTTTCTGTACTTAGACAACTAACTCATTACCACTCCCAGCAGGCATCTTTTAGAACAAGCAAGAGACTACATTCTCCAGACCTGTGCCAAGCTGAGGACTATGGTAAATTATGAGAAATCACATCTAACTCCAACTCAGAATATAGAGTTTATAGCAGCAGTACTAAACAACAATACTTGCATAGCTTCTTTACCTTATCTGAGCTTGCAAAAGATCAAAAATTAAGTGGAGAATATTATCAGAAGTGGAACTATTCCCTCACTACTCACTCTACAAGCTCTAGGTTCAATGACAGTGACCATCACTTTAGTCTCCCTGGCAAGATATCACATGGGAATATTGCAATGGGTTCTAGCATCTCAGTGGTCCATTCGGTATCAACCATTGTCACATCAGATTTTAATTACCAACTGTTGCAAGGAAGACCTAGCTTGGTGGATCCAATCAAAGGAAATTCTCCTGGACCTCACCTTTGTCCCTTGTCAGCCCCAAGCCATAGTGACCACAGATGTCTCCCAGATGGGATGGGGGGAGCATTATCTTGGCAAGATGTTCCAAGGCACTTGGTCCCCCATGGAGGCCAGCTTGCACATCAGTGTTCTACAGCTGAGGGCAGTGCTTTTAGCGCTGCAGCCTGGCTTTTCAAACTACTCTCCCTCTAGGAATGATTGCAATTCAAACAGGCAACATGACAATAGTTTGATACATCAACAAACAGGGAGGAACCAAGTCATACCCCATTTGTCAAGAAGCACTCAGAGTCTGGCAGTAGGCAATCTCTTCCAACTGCTTTCTGATGGCAACACATATCCCAGGGTGATCCAATGTGATAGCAGACAAACTAAGCAGATGCATTCTTCTGCCTCATGAGTGGTCTCTCAATCCCAGTTGATTACAAAAAAGATATTTCATAGCTGGGGCCAGCCTTGCTGCAGTCTTTTTGCATTGCCCTTGAACACCAAGTGCAGCAGCTACTTTGCCCTTGTTCCCCCTCAGGAGGTGTCCCCAAGAGATGCTGTCCTGTATGATTGGCCCTCCGGACTTCTATACTCCTTCCCCCCTTCCCATTAATTCATCAATTTCTAAAGAAAGAGATCAGATTGAAGAGCAAAGTAGTCCTCATTGCTTCCATCTGGCCTCAACAGATTTGGTTCCCCTTCCTCTGGCCTTATCTGATTCAATGACCATGGACTATGGACCCAGATCCGGATCTCCTGTCCCATCCAGAGGGATTAGTTCACCCAAACCTTCAAAACCTCAACCTCATGGCTTGGCTTCTCCAGTTTTATTGATTGCTGGGCATAATAAACTATCTTCCCCAGTTTGTAGAATTCTTCTGGCCTTTCACAAGCCTCCCACCAGACAACTCTACAGTAGTAAATGGAAGAGGTTTTCCTTCTGGGCTTGTGAAAATAACATCGATCCTTTCTCTGCTCCTTTTGATAAAGTCTTGGAATTCTTAGCTTTACTGTTTTAAGAAGGAGCCTCTTCCTTTACCATTAGGGTTCAGCTAATGGCTATCTCAAATTTTCATAATGGGTTTAAAGAATGTTCTTTAATTTCTCATAGCCTTTGCAAGACATTTTTAAAAGGGTCATTAATGTTAAAAACCACCATATAAGGATCCTTGTACACCTTGGGATTTAAACTTAGTATTACAGACAATAGTTCATTCCCCTTTTGAGCCTGCTGCTGACTGTGACTTGAAATTCTTGTCTTGGAAAACTATACTTCTGGTAGGTATAACGTCTGCCAAATGGATTTCTGAAATTCACGCTTTATCTCGTAAACTACCTTATTTGATAATTTGAAAGGATAGGGTTTCTTTGAAGACTAAACCTTCCTTTTTGCCAAAGGTGGTGTCAGAAAATAATATCAGTCAGGCAATCAATCTACCAGTATTTTTTCTCAATTATTCAAGCAAAGGAGAGTACTATTTGCATTTACTAGACTTTCATAGAGAACTAAGATTTTATCTTCATAGAAAAACAAAAACATAAGAAAGATGGATCAGCTGTTTGTTTCCTCTTGTAAGTACTAAAATGGGCACATCAGTTACCAAAGTCACTTTCTCTAGATGGCTAAAAGATTGTATTTCCTTTATATACAACAAGAGGAAAGTTGAATTACCTGGGCCTGTTAAGGCACATTCTACCAGAGCAGTTGCTACTTCAGCAGTGTTCAAATCTCATGCTTTCAGGGATGAGATTTGTGCAGCAGTGACATGGCTACCCCTCATACCTTTATTACTCATTACAAATTGGATTTGTTTTCTAGGGGAAGAGCATCATTTGGTTCTATGGTGCTCAGGAATATCTTCCATGAGTCCTCCCAAGATCTAAGGTAGCTAGGGACTCTGTCCCACAGGCCAAGGAATAAATGAAGATTGACAACATCAGATAAAGAAGTTATGCACTTACCATAATGTTCCATCTGTGTTGTCCATCTTTATTTTATCTTTTACTCCTCACCCTCCATCCCTCTTCCTTTCAGATCTCTTGGTAGAATGACTTATGGTCCTAGATGTCAATATTTTCACCCATGATGCCGGATATGGTCTCCATGAACATATTATTAGGAAGATAATTTCTATCTTTTTATATGCAAACTTGATCTGAAGCAATTGGGAGAGGAGCATTCTGGGTATGACTTATGCTCGAGAGTTTTTGGTCCTCACGGGCTGTAGTAACGGCCGAGTCCATTCTGATGATCAGAACCGAACCCACAAATCAAGGATAAATGAAAATGGACAACACAGGTAGAACGTTATGGCAAGTTCATAACTTCTTTTGAGCTATGATACAGAATCGGAATTGCTAGTAAGACCTTGCTGAGTCTAATTATGGTGGCTGCCAAAAAAGCAATTACTAGAAAATCGAAATCAAAGTTTAAACCAACTGTGCTAGAAATAGTGAATATAGTAACAGAGATAAAACAACTGGAATTGGGATCTTTAGAAAATGGTAGGAACAAATTACATAGAAAAAAATGGGAATTGTGGGAATAATACATGCAGCGGAGGAACGATGTTTAAAAGAAGGCAATATTTGAATGTGCTATGTAATGTTTGACTAACAGTGACTGGATAGATTATAAGTGATGTATAATGTTTGCAACTACAATTATCTCAATATAACATAACTTCTTCCACTTAGAAACATCCAATGTCTCAGCAACAAGGCAGAGTTCATTTCAACATTAAATTCTTCAATCTGTCAGTTTGGAGGACAAGATTGAAATCACTCTCAGTGAGTTATTCTCTCTCTGTAAGTTCTGTACCTTTCTAAGGAGCATATAAAGCATTCTGCAAGGAAGTTATGCCTTCAGAAGTAGAAAATATTTGTCATTTATTCTTCTTCAAAAAGTCCAGATTCTCTGCCCTGTCTGATTCTGACTGTTAGACTTTAGTATTCACTTTTTTGACAGTCTTTGTTTATTCTTCTATCAAGTTATACATTTCTACCATCTCAGCATGCATTTCTATTTTCTCTAGATTGCATCTAACCCTTCTGGTAAAGTTTTTCTTTAAGGCAATCTGCTGTCTTTAAGATGATAGAGTTCCCTAACTAGACCTTAACTTTATTTTTGAGAAACTAATAGAAAATAATAGAGAAAGAGAAAGATACAGACATGTCCAAAGTCTAAGGACATGGATAATGACCCTCAGATCTGAGAAAAAGAGAAAGAAAAATGAATTATCCTCCAGTTCACCCCTCTTGGTTCTCCAGTTCCAAAAAATATTGAGATCACTGAGCACTTCTTTATCACTGGCTCTGATTCCTTCAGATCCAGATCAGCCTCACCCCCCCTTTTCCATTTTCAAGCAATACTGAGACCATGATTATTTCAGATCGTTCTTCTCTAGGGTCAAGATTTTCCTACAGGGAACTGTCAAGGTTTTTGCCCTCCTGAACACTCTCAACTGCATCTGTCCAGTCCATTATACCCTCCAGAAGCATCATAGATATCAACTAGGATGAGATGATGAGGGTGTTCATTTAGACATAGATAGACATGGGAGTCATGCCCCCTCCCTCAATTCTGAGGTCAGAGAAAGTTGGTTCACCTACTCCCCTTGTAGATGCTCCTTTTCTGGTCCCTGTGTCAGATCCAGTGGTTTTGTAATAGAGTCCCCCCCAATTATTCCCCTATTGACATTGACAACCTTAAGGTCTTCAACAACAACAGTTTCTATGACCCATTTGACTTTGTAGTCCTTGAGTCCATGCCATGTCAGAGCAAAGATGTTGGTTCCAAGTGCCCAAAGGTGAGATCGACTACATCTGATTCAGATCTTTCCTTGGTTTTGGGTGCTTCAGACTTTCACAGCTCGGCTCCGATCTCAACCTCAGACTTAATTGGATCATCAGCTGCGGGTATTCTTTTTCTAATTTTCCTTCAGATTGGAGGTCGTCTTCTGCAGTTCTGATAGCTTCTTATTTTGTGACTGAGGCTTTTGAGAAGATTTTGGCCTGTCAATCTACACAGGAAGGGGATGTGTACAACAGCAGTCATCATATTTGCAGCATATATCAAGAATGTTTTAAGTCAGTACCATTTTAGAAACTACTGCATGGACTACAGTCCAAATGTTTTGAAAACGTTTACAAACTGCAAACCCAGTCTAGAGATAGGACAGATTTTGACACAGCTGTGCTACAGGGGACCCTGTAACCATTCATCTTCCAGGGATCCTTCATTATTGCATTCAATGCTACACAAATGCGATGATTTACTGATGCCCTTCATTGATCACTGTTGCAGCATTGCTTACATATGGAAAGTGTTCTGTCAAGGATGCCATACATCCAGCCAGCAAACAATGGCTTGACCACCTTCCTCATACATCATACATCTGATCTATGAACCATATGTGAGAATGCAAAGTAGTACATAAGGTTTTGCATTGGCACAAAAATCCTCAGAACTTTCTTGCCACCAGCCCAAACAGTGACACCTCACTTTTAAGTCTATAAGCTGTACATCCCGTGCCAGTTTTCATTGTTGCTAGACAGACAAGTATCCCTTCTCTTGCCTTCATTTTTTTGACTAAATATTAGTTTTTTTCATGTCCACTGGGGGGGGGGGGTAAATGTGACTGCAAGAGGCATAAACTTTATAAAGATAGTCACACTAAATGTTTATTTTGCTTAGGACCCAGTCACCACCATAAGGAGTGCTTCATTTGTCAATCTCTTGTGTCAAAACTTTAAGGATTCAATTATTTTTGTAAAGAATCTACTCTGATGTGCAGAAAAGGTACTATGACTTATTATATATGGGAGTCATCAAGCCTTCTGCTATACCTCCAGAGATCATTGATCTTTTTCATCCATTCCTCAACCGATAGGTTATGGATCTGACCTCTGATCCTTCTTTGGACACTTCTAAAGACTTGGATACAAATCATGAGCTCCTCCCCTTGCCCATAATTATCTTTTCTAGTTATAATTATTTCAGATCTCATTTCCTACTTCAGTGAATGGACATGGTCTCCATAGCTTGGGCATTTGGAGTGATTTTTGGATAAGAGCTATCTTTATAACTTTTTATAGTTACACTTTTTTTGGTTCTTCATCCCCTCTTTACTTTGTTCATAACTTTATATATATATATATATATATATATATATATATATATGAGAGATTTGTTTGTGTTCTGGTTTATCCTCCTCTTTCGACATAGGCCTTCTGTACCTGATTTTTTTTTTCCCCTCCTACGTCTACCTATGTACAGGTACATCTTCATATTACCTTTTTACCATCATTGGTAATCTCCCTCTCCCTCTCTTTTACCTTTCTTTTTCACTTTTCTAGGTAGATAAAATGTCAGATAAGCCAACCAATTTTAAAAAAATGCATGTTCTGTGGGCACAGGATACCAAACTCTGATGCCCACCTGTTGTGTGTATATTGCTTGGGCTCTGCTCACTTAGACACTGAAAGTGAGACTTGTGGGCTTCAACTACTGTGCCCTTGTTGAATGCCACAAGCTGGTATTAAAGTGTCTTTTACCACCAACCTCCTCAACTTCTTCAACTTCTGTTTCTGTTTCTGCTGCAGCTCCCCCTTCCAAAAAGCCTCTTAAGAAGGTTAAAGGGGTTTCAGCAGTCAAGAGCAAAGAGAGCAGGAAATGATCCCCTGGTCATTTTTACTGTATGGTTTCAGGTTCAACTCCACCTGAAAAAATTTCCAAACCATTGGAACCGTCAGGTGCATTGGATCTGACAAGGTCAAAATCAAGATCTCTGGCTCACCACTCCTCCACCTTTACTCCAGAGCGGATTTCTACTCAGATGTATTGACCTTTCCTCCAAGAGACTCTGAGAAGAACTTCCAGGCTGCCATCTACGTCATATTCTCTCAGGTTGTCTAGGAGCCTAACGGAAGCTGATGTGGACAGGATGATTTGTTCCTCAATGAATGGGTTTGGATCTGACCCTGAGATCTGACTTGGCCACTTTCTTTAGATTCTAGGATCCAACTCTTGAGCTCTTCCTTTACATATAATGCCCCTAACTAATATGTTACCTCAAATCTTTTTTGTTGTTCTTCATGATTGGATTGGATTGCAAATTCTTGAGCTTGTAGTGGGTTTAGTGAGTCCATAAACCTTGATTCCTTCTCTTTAACTTTATTTCCTTATTATCATTTACAGTAACTCCCTTACCTCTTTTCTAAACTTTTCTGCTACCAAGAATTAAGGTTCTTTTTTTTTTTTTTGGTAATCTTAGCTACTATTGTTGGTAAACTCTCACTCTATTACCTCGCTTTGAGGCAGTCTTTTTTCATGCCATTGTTGGCATTAAATCTTCCCTTTTCTTTCTATTATAACTGTAAAAAAAAAAAAAAAAAAAAAAAAACTTTTCCCTTTCATTTTTCCTTATTTGTGGGTGCTAACATTTGTGACTTACAGTATGGCTGATAAGCCTACTAGGTTCAAAAAGTGCACTTCCTGTCGGCATAGATCTCCAACTCTGATGCTCACAGGGAATGCATTTATTGTCTGGGCCTGGCACACATGGACACCACCTACTCCATTTGTGAAGCATTTAATGCCAGGATCATTTGCGACAGGAGAAACAAGCTTATATTTAAAGGCCTCCTTCCAACTTCTGCTCCTTCTGCTGGTACTTCTTAATCAGGGGCTCAAACCCCCTCTCATAAATCAAAAAAGCCCAGAGATTACCAAAACACTCCTCTGTGTGGTCTCCTCAGTCAACACCTTCATCTGAGCCTCCTAAAAATGTTTCAAAGAGTTCGGGACTGAAGACTTCAGATCTGGCATTGATTGCTGCCAAGTCTCCTTGTTTCTGTACCCCAAGCTTTTCCCCATAGCTGGTATCCTTGAGGTTAAGGTCTCCTTTTCTTCAGGAGATGCCTAAAAACTCTTCCAGGCCACCAACCACTTCTTCCTTCATTAGGTCCTCTTGAAGTCTTTCTGAGTTGGAGGAGGATAAAATGATGAGAAAATTCCTCAGAACACAGACCCAGATGGGTTTCTTGTTGGCTCCATCTCCCATCAGATCTATGAACCTTAAACATTCTTTCCAGCCTGTTGTTGCTCCTTCTGAGATTCAACCTGCAATTTAAGAGCCCTCAGATCTGAGATCAGCGAGTGCTGAACTGTCAGATCCGAAGATTCTTCTTTCTTTCACTCCAGCAACTTCTCTGATCAACTCCTACCACTTTAGAGCATGATGATTCTCAGAGACGATGGATCGATGCTGGATCACAGGGGTTGACTTTGACTCCAAAGCTTTCAGAGCTGTCATGTCCCCTCAGAGCTTTGGCATTGCACAGCTCAGCTTCAACCCCTTCCTTGGAGCAGAGAGTCCAGGAGGGCCTTGGATCATCTGTTCCAAGAGTTTCAACTCTGGTCAAATTTTCAGGTGGTGGAGAGGGTTTTCTCTTACTCCAGAGCAGTATCAACTCTTGCACCTTTGGATCCATTCCTTGTTTTCTCTTTGGATCCAGTGTCTGAGTCTACTTATCCTACACCTCAGGGATAGCCAGCCGGGATGAAGCTTCCAAGCAGTTATCACCAGGGAACTCCCTGCTTCTTCCAACACTCTTCCAGAGCAGCCCACTGATGAGGTTCCTCAGAAGAGGGCATGCAAGAGGAGACACCTGGATTCCCCACAGGAATGCCTCATGGAAGACACAGAAGACACTAATTTTGATGAAGGAGAGGGGTCCCTTAGATCTCCACCTGAGGATGTCTCATTTGGAGACATCTTAGAGATCCTTCAGCAGAAAGTTGGTTAGTCTTCCCAAAACCCTTTCCAGGAGAAAATGGAATCCTTTGGGTCTGGACCATCTATGTCTTGGGTTACCCCACCTGTGGATGATTTTATAGACTTTGTCTCCCACAGGGCATGGAAGGAACCAGAATCCATTGACCCGATCCCCAAACACCCAGACAAGATTTTGAGTCCCCCATCCTGCAGACAACACTGGACCAAAAGAATCTCTGTAGACACCATGGTGGTTGTGACAACCACTAAAAAGGAGATGGCTGAAAAGAGCTTTGGTTTGGGAAGCAAGTGTATGCATCTGTGACTTTTGCCGTACAGTCACTGAATTATCTGACACATTTCACTAGATTACTGAGGGACTTAGTCAGGGAACTCTCTAACTCTAACCCTTCCATGTCTGCAGAGGAACAGATGTCCTTTTCTTCATAGCTGGCTACCCTGCAATCCATTACTATCATGTCCATGAGGTTAATCTCACATGCAGCTGAAAGTTCCTCACAGGTAGTCGGTTGAAGTATAGCCATCAGGATACATGCTTGGATGTGGTTGTGCAATTTTTTTGGAGCCCTTCAAGGCATCATTCATCAACACTCCTTTTGAAGCATCTTCTTTTTTGGGCAACAGTTAAATAAACACTCTCCCACAGTGAGAAGGATAGAAAGACTTGTCTGCCATGGGAATCTGCTTTTCTACCTTGCAGAGACCCTTTTCTAGGAATCAATGCAGTGGTGAAAAGTTGTGGTTCTGGAAATCTCAAGACCCTTTCCAAGAGTCATGTGGAGACTTTCCCCCAGGCAGGGGCAATAGCTACAACAGACGACAATGCCCACGTAGTAGAGGTGTTCCACAGAATCAAAGGTCTTGAGATTCCTTCACAGACAGACCCTTTCAGTGCTCCTGAAAGGTTGCTCATCTGTCCCTGTCTGGTGGAAGTTGGGGAGTGTGTGTGCTTGTCCTAGCACCTAAAAACCTGGGTAACCATCACAAAAGATTCATGGATGGAAATGATCATATCCAGAGGATATTTCATTCCCTTTTTACAAATATCCCAAAGGAAAAGGAAGTGTCTCCCCAATGTTCTACCTAATCAGAGGGAGTTAGCAGCTCTAGAGATTCCAAACCTACTGGACAAAAGAGTCATCCTAGAGGTCCCCCAGACCAAAGAGGATCTGAAATTTACTCAAGATTCTTTTTAATGCCAAAGAAAACAGAGGACCTGAGACCCATTTTGGATCTCAGTTATCCTAATCAGGTTGTGAAGAATTCCAAATTTCAGATGGTCATGGTTCAGTCCATTCTACTTCTCCGCAGAAGGATGACTGGATGTGCTGTATCAGTTTTCAAGAAGCATACTATCACATCAAAATGAACAGGTGCTCACGAAGATATCTACGCTTCTGGCTGGGAGCCAGTCATTATCAAATCAGTGCCCTGCCGTATGGTCTCACCACAGCCCCAGTGGTGTTCACCAAACGCATGGCAGTGGCAGCAGCTCATCAAAGACTGCTCAGATTCAGAGTGTTTCCTTACTTACATGACAGGCTCCTTACTGTGCCAGCTATGCATCTTCAAAAAAAGAGCCAGGGATTACTTACTCTAATTATCTCATTCACTGGGAATCAATCTGGCCAAGTCACAACTTCAACCTGTTCAAGTTTTGGAGTTTATAGGGGCTCATCTGAATACAGATAATTGTCTAGCTCTTCTGCCTCAAAACAGAGTTCATCCTTTGAAATTGCACGTCAAACAGGTTCTTCCTCACCCTTCACCCCCCCCCCCAGGAAAAATGATATTCAAAGCACTAGGGTCAATGGCTGCTGCAATAACTGTAATACCCACTACCTGTCTTCATATGAGAATTCTTTGATAGATCCTAGCAGTGCAATGGACTTTTCATCAACATCTCTTATGACATCTGATAAAATTATGTCAGGTTTACAGAAAGCCCCTACTGTGGTGGATACACTCCAAAGGAATTTGTCAAAGGAATTAATTTATTCTTCCTCTTGACCATGGACTCCTCTCAGTTGGGGTGGGGGGGGCATTACTTGGGACGGACTGTTCAAGGCACTTAGTCCTCAGAAGAGACCCAGTTGCATATAAATGTTCTGGAGATGAGAGCGGTGCTTCTAGCACTGCAGGCACTTCAGAGTTCTTTTCCACTCGGAACTATTACTATTCAAATGGACAACATGTCAGTAGTCTGGTACATCAACAAACAGGGGAGGAACCAGATCCTACCCTCTCTGCCAAGAAGCAATGAGGGTTTGGCAGTGGGTGATCGTCTCCAACCGCTTTCCTATAGTGATGCTCATACTGGGAAAATCCAACATCTTAGTGTACAGACTCAGCAGGACAATCCTGACTCCTCATGAGTGGTCTCTCAATTAATCTGTGGCAAATATGATCTTCTACAAATGGGGTCAGCCATGCTGCAATCTATTCACCTCTCCTTTCAACAATAAATGCAGCAGGTTCTTTGCCCTAATTTACCCTCAGGGACATCCACCAATAGAGGTTGTATTCCACGTTTGGCCCTCCAGTTTCCTTTATGCTTACCTTCCCATGACTCTAATACCCAAGTTTCTTCAAAAAGCACTCCAGTTGAAGAGCAAAGCAATCCTCATTGCCTCCTACTGGCCTCTGCAAATGTGGTTTCCCTTCCTATGGTCTCACCTAGTATGTCCTCCTTGGACACTGGATCCCAGTCCAGATCTTCTGTCACACCCTTCGGGAATGATTCACCCAGATATCGTAGGCCTTGAGTTGACCACATGGTTTTTAAAATTCCAATGATGGCTAGACATTCCAGGCCTTCCTCCCCAGTTTACATAATTCTCAGCTTGTCCCAAAAACTTTTGACTAGGAAGTTTATAAGAGCAAATAGAAAAGGATTTCCTTTTGGGCTCATCAGAGAGAGTTGGATCCTTTGACTGCTCCACTCCTGGCTATTTTAGATTTCCTTGCCTCCATCTTTCAGGGTGGAACAAGCTTCTCCACCATAAAAGTTTAGTTAGCAGCCATCTCCAATTCTCCAATTACTACATAGAAGATAATGCTTCTCGTTTAGCTTCATCTAAATTATGTAAAGCCTTTCTTAAAGATACCTTTTTACTGAGACTACCAATTAGGGACCCTACTCTATCTTTGGATCTGACTTTGGTACTGCAGACCTTGGTGCATC
The DNA here is from genome assembly GCF_019279795.1 of Protopterus annectens. Taxonomy (NCBI): domain Eukaryota; kingdom Metazoa; phylum Chordata; order Ceratodontiformes; family Protopteridae; genus Protopterus; species Protopterus annectens. Next base: position 211,612,506 of record NC_056740.1, on the reverse strand, counting down.
CACCTTTGGAACCTTCAGCTAAAGTAGAACTTAGGTTTTTGTCTTGGAAAATGATCTTTCTGGTGGCTGTAACTTCAGCAAGGTGAGTATCTGACCTCCAAGCACTCTCTTCAAAACTACCATATTTGACTTTTCACAAAGATAGAATTACCTTATGCACTAACCCTTCTATTCTGCCAAAAGTTATCTCTAAAACAAATATCAACCAAGTCATCAAGTTACCAGTTTTCCTCCTAAGTTTGACAATAAAGGAGAATATACCCTTCATCTTTTAGATGTACATAGGCAACATCATTTTTACCTTTACAGGGCTAAGGAATTTAAGAAAAGTGATTAATTGTTTGTCCCCCTTTTTAGTACTAAGATGGGAAGGCCAGTCTTAAAAACCTACTCTAGCCAAATGGATAACAGATTGTTTCGTATGGCTATTCTTTGATAGGTTTATCCTTGCCAAGACAACCAAAAGCTCATTCAACTAGGTCAATGGCTACATCAGGTGCCTTTTGAGCTAGAGCCTCCATTGATGATATTTGTACAGCTGCTACATGGTTTAATACTCATACTTTTATTTCTCATTGCAAGTTGGATATCATCTCCAGAAACAGAGCTACATTTGCTTCTGCAGTTCTTCAGAACATCCTTGCATGAGGACCACCAGAGGTTATTGTAGCTGGGGACTGTCTCATTCATTGAGGAATGAATGAAAATGACAACATCAGATATAAAGGTTTTGTACTCACCATAACTATGCATCTATGTAGTCCATTTTTATTCTTATTCTCCCTCCTACCTTCCCCCTATCCATGCCTTTGGGAGAGATCTAACAGAATTATTGATAGGAGCCATAGTTCCTGTTTGAGCTCCTGATCTTTGTACTATCACTTTTCTGTCATATTTAGGTTATGATACCATATATTGATAGTGTATAATAATAACAATAAACTCAATCTGAGGTAATACAGTAGTCAGGGACATTATGGGTAAGGGAGGAGCTCGAGAGTCGGATCCTAGAATCTAAAGAAAGTGGCCAAGTCAGATCAGAGGGTTGGATCTGAACCCATTTATTGAGGAAAAAATTAAAATGGATAACACAGATACATAGTTATGGTGAGTACATAACTTTTATTTTCTGCAGGCCCAGATTCATTTGTAAGTTATACCATCACCATCTCCCATCAGACCAGTGAACCTGTCATCAGCCTGTACACATTTGTTGACTCCTACTCTGATCTGACCTTTGATTTCAGACCTATCAGACCAGAGAATTCTGAATCTGTCTATGTCGGATCCAAAAACTTACCTTATTCAACTCCATCAATGTCACTGATCCAGATGGACTCTCACGGTGTTGAAGCTAGAGGGATCTCAAAGACAAAGCATCAGCACCAGATCTGGGGAGTTAGGGTTGACTCTGATGCTCTTGGAGCCATCTCTTCCTCTCAGAGCCTCAGTGCTGGACAGCTCGGCTCCAATTTCTGCCTCGAGGCACAGTCAAGATGATGATGATGCTCTGAGCCATCCTGGGTAGTTGTCTTTAGCTTCTGAGGGGGTGGCTGTTGCACTTCTCATATGTCTTTGGCCCTCTGTAGATAAGACCTGCTAGCTCCCCTTGGATACACCCCTTTCACAACTATCTGCTGTGGTCTCTGAGCCTATACATCCTATCAAATTGCAGCAGCCAACTCATACAAGCCTTGAGACAGTCCTCTTTCAGGACTCAGCTCACACTTGTGAGTCCTCTCCAGAGCATCCCACTACTGATCCCCCTCAGAAGTGTACATGCAAGAGGACACACTTAGATTCCCCACAGGAATCCTTGACAGAAGACACTGACTTTGAAGAAGGGGAAAGGTCCCTCAGATTCCCCCTTAATAATGCCTTCTTCATGAAATACTCAAGCTTTTGAGACAGAAGGGTGGTTGGTCTTCTGACTCTCCCCTTCAGAAGAGGATTCAGTGTTTCTTGAGGCTTTCAGAGCCAGCTCAGCTATGTCATGGGTAGTCCCCGCAAGTGGATGAGATGGTGGACCTCATCTCCCACTGGGCATGGAAGGATCTGGATGTCATGGAGCCAATTCCTAAATGACCTGACAAATACCATGTTGCACCTAAGGCTCGGGCCCACTGGAGCAAGGGTATCCCTGTAGATGCTATGGTGGTAGCAGTGGCCACCAAGAAAAAACTTGCCCAGCAAAGTTCTACTGTCCATCCCCCTAGTAGAGAGTCCAAGGTTTTGGACAGGTTTGGGAAGCATGTATATGCATCAACATTCTTTCCCTCAGGTCACTGAACTATTTAGTGCATGTCACAAGATTTCAGAAGAACTTCCTTAAAGAATTTTCCAATGCTGTCTCTGAGTCCATGTCTACAGAGAAACAACTGGCCATCCTACTGTCCCTATAGAATGCCTCTATGAGGCTCATTTCCCTCACCTTAGAAGGTGATTTGAGAGCTGCAGGTTCAGGAATAACTGTGAGATGGCATGCCTGGATGCACCTCTCTTTGACTTTGTGGGGCCTTTCAAGTCATTGTTCATCAATGCTTCCTTTGATGGATCTACCTTATTTGGCCCCAAGGTTAAAGAAACCCTGTCCAGAAGTGAACAAGATGGGAAGAGCTTATCTGCAATAGGGATACTTTTTTCTATACCTCAGAGAACCTTTTCCTAGAATCAGAGAGGTGGCAGGAAAATGTAGGTCCAGAAGTCACAAGGCTCTTCCCAGGATTCCTATGGGGACAGATCCCTGCATAGCAGATGGGGGGAACTCTAAAGATAGACTCCCTTGCAGCAGAGGAGGCCTGCAAAATCAGGGTTTTAGAGGTCCTTTCTCTGAGAAACCATATCAGCGCTCTTGAAGGGTTGCTCGACTGCTATGCTCCTCTGGAGGCAGTCATGGGGGTGCTTATCCCTGCATCCACAAACCTGGATAGCCATCATCAAAGACACTTGGGTGCAGAGGATTATTTTGAGTGGTTATTACATACCCTTTTCCCTATAGCCTCCTGAATCATTCTGTAAAATTTCCAGACATTCCACCCAATCAGAGAAAAGCAACAGCTGTAGAAATACAAAAACTGCTGAAAAAATAGTCATCCAGGTGGTCCCCTCCCCCAACCAACAAGGATTCAGAACTTACTCAAGGTTCTTTTTGGTGCCAAATAAAAGAGGGGACCTGAGATCTATCCTGAATTGCAGTGACTTAAACCAATATGTCAAATGCTCCAAGTTCTGAATAGTCATGGTTCAGTCCATTCTGCCACTTCTGTGCAACAGCAACTGGATGAGCTCAATAGCTCTCCAGGATGCATACTATCACATCAAAATAGACAGGCATTCCAGGAGATTTCTTCATTTTCATCTGGGAGCCGGTCATTACCAATTTAGAGCCCTGCCCTTTAATCTCACCACAGCCCCCGGGTGTTCACCAAGTGCATGGATGTGGTTACAGCTCACCTGAGACTGCTAGGATTCTGGGTGTTTCCATATCTCAACAACTGCCTCATCTCTGCTCCCACCAAGCTTCTACTGATTCAAGCTAGGGTTTACTTGCTCCAACCGTGTCTTCAGCTGTTCCCCACTCAAGTTCTGAAGTTAATTTGTGATCATCTGAACACGGTTAGCCAAATTGCAAGCCTCAGTTACTCAAGAGTATATATGTTAAACAGTCAAGCATCCCACTTATTTCTTCCTTCCCTGCCAACGAGGTTGGTTTTGCAAATCCTGGGATCTATGGCAGCTTCCATAACTGTAATACCCCTAGCAAGATATTACATGAGGGTACTACAATGGATGCTGGCAGGCAGTGCAGTGGTCTATCAGATGATTCCCTCTCTCTGTTTCAATATGTACTACAAGAATCTGCAAACAACACATCACCTGGTGGATCACTGCAAGAGAAGATTCTCATGGACGCCCTTTTATCCTTCCACCACTCACACCCACAGTGACTATGGACATCTCTTACTTAGGGTGGTGGGGACCATGATTTGAGAAGGATGGTCCAAGGCACTTGGTCCCAGTTAGAGGTCAATCTTCACATCAATGTTCTGGAAATGAGAACAGTCCTATTAGTGTTGCAGACATTTTAAGATGTCCTTCCTCTGGGAATGAATGTCATTCAGACATACACTATGCTGGTTGTCTGGTGCATCAAAAAGCAGGGGGAAACCAAGTCTTACCCCCTATGTCAAGAAGTGATGAGAGTTTGGCAGTGGGTGATTTCTTCTGGCTGCTTTCTTCTGGCAATGCATATCTTGGAGAAGTCTAGCATTCTAGCAGACAAATTGAGTAGCTCCATCTTACTGCCTCACAAGTGGTTTGTCAGTCCTGTGATGGCCGAATTGATTTTCCATCAATGGGGCCAACTATGCTGCAACCCCTTTGCTTCACCTCTCAACTCCAAGTGCAGAAGGTGCTTTGCCCTAATCCCTCCAGAGGGGGAGTCACAGAGACACTGTCTAGTCCATGATTGGTCTTCTGAGCTCCTGTATACCTTTCTTTCTACTCCACTGATCCCTAAATTTCTACAGAAAATATCTCACTGAAAGTGTGAAGTAATCCTCATTGCCCCTTAACAAGTATGATTCCTTTTTCTGTAGCCTCATCTTATGGACCCTTTTTGGGTGTTGGATCTGACCCAGGATCTCTTCTCTCACCCATCAGGAATAACTCACTCAGACATTAGACCCTAAAACTGACTGCATGGTTTCTCCACTACCAATGATAGCTAGGCAGTCCAGGTTTTCATCTACAGTCAGACACATTCTCATATCTTCTCAGAAGGATTCTACAAGAAAGATGTATAACAGTAAATGGAAAAGAATTTCCCATTGGGCTGTCCAGAGACAACTAAATTTGTTTTCAGCACCCATTTTAGCTACTCTAGATTTTCTTGCTTCCATATGTAACAGTGGTGGTATTTATTCTACTGTAAATATTCAACTCCCAGCTATCTCCCATCAAGGACCCTACTCCACCCTGGGATCTAAATATACTTCTTCAAACCCTGAATTGACCACCATTTGAACTAGCTGCCAAGGCAGACTTCAAATTTTTGTCTTGGAAAATTATTTATCTGATGTTTCCAATTTTCATTCTATCCTCAACTGATGGGTTTGAATCCGATCCCTTGGATTCAACTCGGCCATTGTTAAAGCTCAAGGCAAACAAAAACTCTCAAGCTTCTCCCTTACCCATAATACACCAATCCAAAATACCTCAGATCTCATTTGCCACTTTCAGTGAAATACATGGTTTCCAGTTACTCTCAAGCATTTCTAAGATAAGTTCAATATTTCTATTTTTTTCTTCATAAAAATCTTTCTCTTATTAGTGATTAGTCTTTTCCTTAGCCTTAAACTATTTATCTTTGTACTTTATGTACTTCTATTGTTAGAATTTTCTTCCCCTGACTTTCCTACATTAACTGTAGGTCTTATCTACCATTGCTGGTAGTTCCTTCTTTTCCTTTCTTTTCAGAGTTTATCCTTTCCTTGGTAAAAAAAAAAAAAATTAATCTTGTTGTTTCGTTATACAGTTTCTATGTCTATTCTGTTACTCTATCTTTTCTAGTATTGTTTGGAAATATGCCAGAAAAAGGGCCGGCGAGCTTTAAGAAGTGTACAAAGTGGGGGCATAAGCTTCCATTATTGGGTGCTCACACTTTATGTGTATATTGCTTAGGGCCTGCTCATTTGCAGGAGGACTGCTCGATATACCATGGGGTCAAATCCAGTGCTCTGGTCGAACACAAAAACAAGTTAATTTTGAAAGGACTCTTACCCTCTTCTTTTGGAGAGGCTATATCTGGAGAAAGTCTCCCAAATTAAAGGCAAAACAGCCTAAATTTGGATTCTTGAACCCTTCCTCTTTGTCCTCGGCTTTGGAGTCTTCTACAGTAAGGCCATACAGAGGTCCAACTTCATCATTGGATCCAAAGAAGTCAAAATTGTCTGACCTGACATCCTCGGATCTGAAGAGACAAAAACTGTCTGATCCAACTTCCTCAGATCTGGAACAATCCTCATTGGATCAGGCTGTAACTAGTCCTTCTACCCTTGTTGTATTGCCAAGAACCAGTATTCACCTTCAGTGGATCCAGTACCCTCTATGGTACCTTCCTCCTTTTTGGATAGACCTAGGTCTCCTTCAGTCAAATCTGCTTGTTCTTCCAGGAGTCTCTCAGAAGAAGATGTGGAAAGGCTAGTAAGGAAGATTCTTTCGGCACAGAGTCAGATGGGTGTCCCTTCAGCTCCTACTGCTGTGGGTCAGAAGGTCCGCTCTGCTGTTACATCCCCTCTACCAGTTTCTCCTCTGACTCTTTCAACAGTCTCAGTGTCTCTGGATCCTAGCCATCTGGATCCATTTGGCTTAGATCTAAGTATTATCTTATCCTTGGATCCAAAGTTTTCTTTGAGTGCTCTGATCCTGTTGTATCTGAAGACCTCTGAGAACCAAAGCCTCCCTGTCAGATTCGAGGTGTTGCAGTCAACTCCAAAGCTTTTAGAGCTATAGCTGCCCCTCAGAGCATCAACATTGGATAGCTCAGCTACAGCTTCCACCTCAGGGATTTTTCCTCAGAGTGGGGGAGGACAGCAGACCAGAAGCTTGCCTTTTCAGATCCAAGGTCTTCCCTTTCTCTGGGGTGATCTGTCTTTGAAGCTGTGAAGACAGTTTTCTCTGCCTTGGCAGAACAGATGGATCCAACCCCTTTGGATCCTAAGTCTTTATCCTGGATGTGTCTGCATTTAGAGCCTCACCAAGTCTTTTCACAGGGACAGCCAATTCCAAGACCCCAGGCTTCCCCACAGGGAATCTTGATCTCTTCTTCTGATACCTCTCCAGAGTATCTCACTGAGGAGGTCCACAAGAAGAAGATATACAAAAGGAAGCACCTGGACTCACCAGAGGAGTCTGCCACAGAAGATACAGATTTCTATGAACGTGAATGGTCCCCACAATCACCTCCTGAATATGTCTCAATTGGAGACATCTTTGAAATCCTTAAGCAGAGAGGTAGCTGGATGCCCAGGAACCCTTCATCTGAGGAATCTGTGTTCCTGAAGGCCTTCTACTGGCCATCTACCTCCTGGGTGACTCTGCCCCATGATGAACTCATTGAGTTGATCTCTCAGCAGTCATGAAAGAAAGCTGACACCATTGAACCTATGCCTCATAAACCAGATAAGATTAAGGCACTCCTGTAGACAAGCAGTTTTGGGGAAAAGGGGTGCCCGTTGATGCCATGGTCATAGCAGCGGCTACTAAAAAGAAATTTGCTGAGGAGAGTTCCACTGTTCATCCCCCAACATGGAGTCTCGGGCAATGCACAGGTTCAGGAAGCATGTCTATGTCAAATACCCTGTCAGGATCTGTTTCTGAAGTAGTTTATTCATCTGTGACTTCTCAGTTGACTACCCCACAATCTATTTCCAATTCTTCCATGAGGCTGGATTTGCATGAAGCAGAAGGAACCTCAAGGGCAATGGGTTCAGGTATTTCCATCAGGAGGCATGCCTTGATGCACTTATGTGATTTTTGCGGAGCACTTCAAGTCATTGTTCATCAATGCTCCCTTTGACAGAACGTCTTTGTTTGGCCCCAAGATGAAGGACATACTATCCAGGTGTGAGAAAGATGGAAAGACCATATCTGCCATGGCTGTCCATTTTTTGACTCCTCAAAGATCCTTTTCTAGGAATCAATGAGGTGGTAGAAAGATGTGGTTCAAGAAATCTCAGGGTCCTTTCCAGGACACACATGGAGGAAGTTCCCCCAGAGGCAGTGTTACAAAGACATGCATCTGGAGTGTTTCTCCCCAGGCCTCTGCTGAAAATTGTCTTCATTCCAAGTTGGACTTTCCTGGTAAACAAATGTTAAATACAAAATAAATAAAATAAAAGTAATGGACAACAACTCCTCCGCAGCAGAGGCAGCCTGCATAACCAGGGATCCAGAGAAGCTTTCTCAGACAGACCCTAGCACTGGTCCTGAAAGGAGACCTGATTCTCTTCTCTGGAGGCAGTCAGGGATAATTTTTCTCTGCATCAGAAAGCCTGGCTAGACTTAACAAAAGATATGTGGGTGCAGAGAATTATTTCCAGAGGTTATATAATTCCCTTTTCCCTTCATCCTCTAAATTCGAGAAATTTCCCTGATGTTTCACCCAGTCAGAGGGAACATGCAGCAATTCAAATTCAAGAGGTGCTAGAATAAAGAGTCATCCAAAAGGTCCCACCAGACCAGACAGAATCCTGAGCTTACTCAAGGTTCTTTTTAGTGTCAAAGAAAATAGGGGACTGGAGACCAATTTTGGATCTCAGCAACTTAAACAATTCGGTTTAATGAATCAAGCTTTGGGTGGTCACAGTTCAGTCCATTCTCCCATTCCTGGGCAAGAATGACTGGATGTGCTTGATAGACCTTCAAGATGTGTACTCTCATATAAAGATGAACGGATGATCCAGAAGGTATTTATTGTTCTGGCTGAAAGCCAGTCATTACCAATTCAAAGCTCTGCCATTTGGTCTCACCACAGCCCCCAGGGTGTTTACCAAGTGCATGATAGTTATAGCAGCTCACTTGAGATTGCAAGGATTCCTGGTGTTTCCATATTTAGATGACTGGCTCATTACCACTTCAACCAGGCATCAGTTGATAAGGGCAAAAGACCAGGGGTTCCAGACTTGGTCTCTTCTGGGATAACCATAAACTATGAAGAATCCCAGATGGAACCAACTCAGACTCTAGAATTTATAGGAGCAATTCTCAACACAAAATCAACTATAGCCTCACTACCACCCTCAAGAGTTCAGATCATAAGATTGCACATCAGGAAGATAATCTGCAGTACCAAGATTTCAGTCTGTCTAGTCCTTCAGGCTGTATGGTCAATGGCAGCAGAGATAACCCTAGTACCTTTAGCTAGATTTTCTATGAGGATCCTCCAATGGATGCTAGCAACACAACGGGTGATTCTTTCCCAACACATGTCAACTCAGATATGAATCACTCAGACTTGCACAAGAGATCTCAGGTGGTGGATTCAATCAGATCATGTTCTACTAGGCCATTTGTTCATTCCACCTTAGCTCAAGGCCATAATGACCATGAACACTTCCCAGCTGAGGTGAGGAGGCATTTTCTGTGGAGAACAGTTCAAGGTACTTCATCCCCCAAATAAGACAGCTTGCATATCAGTGTCCTAGAGATGACTGCAGTGCTTTTAGCATTGCAAGCCTTGCATGATACTCTCCCTTTGGGGACAACTGCAGTTCAAATGGACAACATGCCAGTAGTTTGGTACATCAACAAACAAAGAAGGACCAGATCTTATCCATTATGTTGAGAAGCTCTCAGAGTGTGGCAATGGGCAATCTCATCCAACTACTTTCTCATAGCAATGCACATTCCTGGGAAATCCAATGTGATAGCAGACAAACTTAGCAGCTGCATTCTTCTAGCGCATGAATGGTCTTGCCACAGCAATGTCACGGAATTGATTGTCCATCAGTGGGGCCAGCCTTGATGTGATATTTTTGCTTCCCCCCTAAAAAACAAATGCAACAGCTACCTTGCCCTAATCCCCCACAGGATGATTCACAGAGGGATGCTCTACTTCATGATTAGCTCCCCTGGTCTACTCTGTGCTTATCACCTCATTCTGCTAATCCTGAAATTCCTACAGAAAGCTGCCAGGTTGAAGAGCAAAGTCATCCTCATTGCTCCTTACTGGCCTCAACAAATTTGGTACCCTTCGTTGGCCTGACTTGCTTCACCAACCTTGGATCCTGGATCCGACTCCAGACCTCCTGTCTCACCTGACAAGCATGATTCATTCAAACATAACCCACCTAAAAGCTGACTGCCTGGCTTCTCCAATTCCATTAATAGCCAGACAACCTATGCTCTCTTCATCTGTTTGTCAGATACTTTTATCTTCCCATAAACCTTCTACTGGAAACTCTATTCCAGCAAATGGAAGAGGTTTGTCCACTGGGTTCATCAAAATAATACTGAACCTTTTTCAGCCCTGATACATAGCATCCTTGAATTTTTGACCCTTCTTTTTAAAGAAGGAGCTATTTCATCAACCATTAAAGTTCACTTAGCAGCCATATCAAATGTTCACATAGGTTTTGATGGTTCTTCTGTTGGATCTCATAAACTGAGCAAAGATTTCATAAAAGGCACTCTTCTTCTGAGACCCCGTTTTAGATGTCCTGCCCCCAATGGGACCTGAATCTGGTACTGCAGGCTCTTACTCAGTCTCCCTTTGAAACGGCAGCTTCATGTGGCCTTAAATACCTTTCTTGGAAGACAATTTTTCTGGTAGCTATTACCTCTGCCAGACAAATTTCTAAGATTCAAGCCTTGCCCTTTAAACAACCATACTTGATTTTTCACAGGGATAGGGTTACATTACGAACTAATGCATCATTTCTTCCTAAGGTGGTGTCATAATCTAATATCAAGCAGTCCACTTGAATTACCAGTATTCTTTCCTAAATGTGCTAACAAAGGCGAATACATGTTGCATCTACTGGATTTCCACAGACAATTACATTTTTACCTACATAGAACAAAAGACATCAGAAAAACTGACCAATTGTTTGTTTCATTTGCAGAGGTGAAACTGGAAAGTCCTGTTACAAAAGTTACATTATCTAGGTAACTGATTGTATTTAATTTATTTATAACAAATTGGGCATTACTCTACCAAAACCATTACAAGCTCATTCAACTAGAGTATGTCAGTCCAGAATGTCCATGGATAATGTATGTGCTGCAGCAACTTGGGCTACCCCCCATACTTTTATTACTCATTGCAAATTGGATCTGGTCTCCAGAGGTAGAGCTTCGTTTGGTTACTGGTGCTCAGGAATATCCTTCCTTGAGTCCACCCTGGATTTTACATAGCTGGGGACTCTGTCTCATCAGTTGAGGATAGACTGAAAATTGACAACATCAGATAAAGATGTTATGCAGTCACCATAACGTTCCATCTGTGTTGTCCATTTTCATTCTTCATCAACTCTCCACTCACCATCCCCCATCCTGTCTAAATTTCTGATAGTTACAGGACATGACTGCCCTTTATGCTGAGCTCCAGATGTAGTCTCTTCCTATTTTACTGCAGATATTTTCTTTTCTACTGAAGTCAGCAAAGAAGATCTGATGTATTTGGGGTTGATGCATTATGGGTAAGGGAGAAGCTCAACAGTTTTTGGTTGCAATGAGCTTTAGCAATGGCTGAGTTGGATATTAATCCATCAATTGAGGAAGAATGAGGTATAGTTATCTCTTCCAATACATCCCCGGACCTTCCCACTGAGGAGTTTCCTTAGAAGATGAAGTGCAAAAGGAAGCACTTAGACTCTCCACAAGGGTCTGTCACTGAGGACACAGACTTTGATGAAGGGGAAGGGTCCCCCAGATCATCACCTGATGATGTCTGTTATGGAAACATCTTAGAACTCCTAAAACAAAGGGGTGGTTGGTCCCCTGATAACCCTAACCAAGAGGCGTTGGTGTTCTTGGAGGCATCAGCTCTGCCCCATCTACATCCTGGATGACTCTGCCCACTGATAAGCTCATTGATTCAGTCTCACAATGAGTGTTGAAGGAGCCAGACACAACAGAGTCAATCCCAAAGAGACTAGATAGGATCCTGACACCACCTAAGCATAGACCACACTGGAGTAAAGGGGAATCCGTTGATGTCATGGTCATAGTTGTGGTCACTAAGAAGGAACTGGAACAACAAAATTCCTCAGCCCACCCCCCCCCCCAACAGAGAGTCCAGGGTGCTGGACAGGTTCAGAAAGCATGTCTATGCTTCAGTGACCTTCTCCCTTAGGTCACTGAATTATTTGGCACATTTTACAAGACTCCAGAGGGATTTGATCAAAGAACTTTCTAAATCATTCTCTGGGACCATACCATCCAAGGTAGAGAGTACTACTTCCTCGCAGTTGGCTATGCTTCAGTCTATTTCAGATTCATCTATGAGGCTTATCTGTCACAAGGCTGAAGGTTCCTCAAGGGTGGCAGGTTCAGGCATTTCCATCGGAAAGCATGTGTGGATGCACTTATGTGACTTTGTGGAACCCTTCAAATTTTCTTTTGCAATGCTTCCCTTGACAGAACCTCCTTATTTGGCCCAAAGTTAAGGACATGCTCTCTAAGTGTGAGCAGGAAGAAAAACCCTGTCTGCTGTGAGCACACATTTTTTGACCCTCAATGAGCCTTTTCTAGGAAACAAAAAGGTGGATGGAAAATGTGGTTCAAAAAATCTGAAGGTTCCATCTAAGATCCACATGGGGACAGTTCCCCCAGGGGCAGAGGGGGAAACTCAAATGGAAGACGCTGTCTGCACGGCAGAAGTGGTCTGCATAACCAGGGATCCAGAGGTACTGTCACTGACAGATTCTATCAGTGCTCCTGAAAGGAGGCCAGGCCAGACTGTCCATCTCTGGAGGCAGTTAGGGGTCATCTATCCTTGTACCAGAGAGCCTGTCTAGAAATTACAAAAGATTCATGGGTGTGGAGGATAATATCAAGAGGTTATACAATGCCATTTTTCAATCGCCCTCCTCTAGTATCAAAGAAAATCTCTGATGTTCCACCCAGTCAGAGGGAACCAATATCACTAGAAATAAACAAGCTGCTAGAAAAAAAGAGTCATTCAATAGGTCCCCCCGACAAGATAGAATCCAGAACTTATGCAAGATTCTTTTTAGTGCCAGAAAAGACAGGGGACTAGAGACCAGTACTAGATCTCAGCAGACCAAATCATTCAGTTCAACATACAATGTTTTGGATGGTCACAGTTCAGTCCATTTTGCCATTTCTGCACAAGGATGACTGGATGTGCTTAATAGATCTTCAGGATGTGTACCATCACATAACAATGAACAGATGATCCAGAAGATATCTACACTTCTGGCAGGGAGCCAGTCATTACCAATTCAGAGCACTGCCTTTTGGTCTAACCACAGCCCTCAGGGTGTTTCTAAGTGTATGGCAGTAGTTGCAGCTCACTTGAGACTGTGGGGATTCCTAGTGTTTCCATTACTCTAGGACTGGCTCCTAACCACTCCGACCAGGCATCAACTAATTCAAGCTTGGGACTACTTACTCCAGCTGTGCTTTCATCTAGGGATTTCTGCCAATTATAACCGATCTCGACTCAATCCAACTCAAATTTTGGAATTCATCAGTGCTCTGTTCAATATGGTCACTCATATAGCTTCTCTTCCCTTTGTCCTGGATTCAAGCAATTCAATTCCAAGTCCAAAAGATCATTCAAAGCTCTTTTATTTCAGCTTGTCTGATACTTCAAGCATTGGGATCCATGTCAGTGGCAATCACTCTTGTACCAGTGACAAGGTACCATAGGAGGATCCTTCAATGGACACCTGCCACTGAATGGTCTATTCTCCAACGACCTTTATCTAGTCAAGTCAAAATAACATAAGTTTGCAAAAATTACCTTCTATGGTGGATCGTTTCCAGTCAAGTACAAGAAGGCCATTCCTTTCTTCTCCCTCAACCCAAGGCCACAGTGACTACAGGTACCTATCAGCTTGGGTGGGGGTCACTTCTTGGGAAGGACGGTCCAATGCACATGATCCCCCAAAGAAAACAACATGCATATCAATGTCCTGTCCTGGAGATTAGAGCTGTCCTCCTAGCATTGCAGACCTTCCAAGACACTCTACCAACTGAGACTATTGTGATTCAAATGGGCAATATGTCAATAGTCTAGTGTATCAACAGACAATGGGGAACCAGATCTTACCCTCTTTGTGGAGAAGCTATGACAGTATGGCAATGGGCGATCTCATCCAGTCACTTTTTGATAGCAATGCACATTAAGTCCAATGTAATTTCAGACAAGTTAAGTAGACCTATTCTAATGTCTCATATGTAGTCTCTCAACATGAATGTGATGGATAGGATTTTCCATTGGTGGGGCCAACCATGCTGCAATGTTTTTGCATCTTTGCACTCCTCCCAACAAGTGCAAGAAGTTGTTTGCCCTGATTCCCCCAGTGAGGAGTCCCTGAGTGACATTCTACTTCAAGTTTGGCCCTCTGGTTTCCTTTATGCTCATCCCCATTATCCCTAATACCCATAATTCTCCAGAAAGCAGTTTGATTGAATAGCACAGTTATCCTCATTGCCTCTTACTGGCTTCATCAGATATGGTTTTCCTTTGGCTCATCTTCCACATCTGCCCTGGATTCTGGATCCAACTCCAGCCCTACTGTCTAAGCAGACTGACATGAATCATCCAGACATTTCAGTCCTCAAGTTGACCGCATGGTTTCTCTAATTCCGTTGATTGCTAGACAGCTCAGGCTCTCCTTCCCTGTCTGTCATATTCGGTTATCATCCCAAAAAGCTTTTACTAGAAAAGTTTACAAAAGTAAATAAAAAAGATTTGATGTGTTGTCCTATCTTGCCTTCATTCTTTTTATGGTTGGGTTCAGAACCGATCCTCTCGGTTCCGATGTAGCCTTATATACAAGCTCGAGGTATTTCACTAGCTCGTGGCTAACCCTTATCCCATCATGCACCAGGAGAGTTCCCCAGATCTCATTTGCCACTAAACAAGATCGTGTGCTCTTCTGACTGGCTCTGGCTAGGAAGAGTTTTCTTCTTATATTTGGGAGAAATTGTTTTTTTTTCTAATTGTGTTTTTTCTGCTTAATAATCACTTAAGCAAATTGTTTGTGTTTCCCCTATTTCTGTGATTAAACTGCTGTTGGCCGTCATTTTCTCCATTAAGCCTTTTTTCCCCTATCCTGGCTTAAAACTTAAATTTAAATAACCCATTTTTAGTTAGAGGGCTTTCCTTTTCCTCTTTTATTGGTCTTTTCAGGTTGGTTCATTTGACTTAGAGAACTGCCTTAGCCTGCTTAAGTTAGAGGGCTTTCCCCTTTCCTTTTTTCTTACTCCTCAGGGCATAGCCCATTTAAGTTAGAGGGCTCTGTCATCCTTTCCCTTTCTATTAGACCTCTTCTAGGTTAGGCTTAGTTATTGCTATTGCTGTTACTGTTGTTGTTAAATAAATACTATATACATATATATATATATATATATATATATATATATATATATATATATATATATATATACACACACACACACACACACACACACACACACACACACACACACACACACACACACACACACACACACACACACACACACACACACACACACAAGCATATATAGTCTGATTGTTAGTTGTTTCTTTTCTTGTGGCTGATTGGTGGTTACAATGTCTTCTAAGGATTCTAATCCTTCTGGGTTTAAAAAATGTGAGGAATGTGGACAAAAAATGTCCCTTACTGATAGGCATACCATTTGTGTGTAGTGTTTAGGAGCTATCCATCTCCAAGAGTCCTGTGCAATTTGTCATTTCTTTAGTCATAGGGCTTTGTTGGAAAGAAAGAACAAGCTGATTCTAAGAGGCTTTTTGAAAACCCCCTTCTCCGAAGCAATCCAAGAAGGTCCGGGTTTTTCTAAGTCTGGCCAATCTCCTTCTTTAAAGACAGATAGGTCTGCAAAGAGGTCTTCATCTTCCAGCACTCAGTCAGAGCCGTCCAAAAAAGTTCCCATAGTTTCCTCTCTGGATCCAAAGGCTGTCAGTTCTAAGAGGCCTACCACTTCAGCTCCATCAGTTTCTGCGCTGGTGGGGTTTCAAATGAGGAGCCGGTCCCCTGAATTGGAACCAGTATCCCTCACTCTCAGGTCACCATTGCTCCAGCCCTCCAAATCTCCTGCCCTCTCGACTTGATCCTCAAGGAGCCTGTCTGACGATGACATGGCTCATGTGGTACAGAGGCTGTTAAGGACACCGGCGCTTACCAAACTGTTATTGTATCCAATCCCAAGGGCTTCAGATCTGACCAAATCCTCCCCTTCTGCATCAATTCCTCCTCCGATCTGACCTCGGACCTTGGAGTCAGAATGTCCCTAGCTGATCTTGGTGGAACCGTCGGAACCAAGACCTATCACAGAATCTACAAATCTGAACATTGCTACGATGTACTTGGTTCCATTGGAACTTGAGGAGTCTAGGAGCCGACACTCTCCAGTCGTGTCCGGGGACCAAATCCTTCCCTTCTGCATCAATTCCTCCTCCGATCTGACCTCGGACCTTGGAGTCAGAATGTCCCTAGCTGATCTTGGTGGAACCGTCGGAACCAAGACCTATCACAGAATCTACAAATCTGAACATTGCTACGATGTACTTGGTTCCATTGGAACTTGAGGAGTCTAGGAGCCGACACTCTCCAGTTGTGTCCGGGGAGGTAAGTCAGATCGGACAGTCGTTGGATCTGAACTTGCCTCTCTGGACATCGGCTTGAGTGAGGTCGGCTCCTACCTCAGCCTCTGATCTCTCCCCCTTGGTTCTGGGGATTCTGTCCAGTTCTTCAGAGCTGGGAGTTTCCTCAGATCAGGGGCGGGGGGCTTTCAAGGTGATGAGGAGAGTGCTATCTCCACAGGCAGCTCCACTCTCAGGTCTGGACAGTCTTCTCCCAAAGGCACCAGTGTCTGTCTCTATACTCTTGCATCCGCAGGGACATGGAAATCCTAAGCCTCAGGATGCCCCACTGGGTGCCCCCCTCTCTTCTGAAACCTCTCTAGAGTACCCCTCCAAAGAGATCCCTCAGATGAGGTTATGGAAGAGGAAGCATTTAGACTCCCCAGAGGAGTCCATCACTTCAGATATAGACCTCGATGAAGCCATGGGGTTTCCACAGTCACCTCCTGATGATGTCTCCTTTGGAGACATCTTGGAAATACTTAAACAGAGAGGCAACTGGAAGTCTACCAACCCTTCAGCGGAGGAGTCTGTGTACCTGAAAGCTTTTGGATCTCACCCTTCCCCCACTTGGGTGTCTCTGCCTTTCGATGAACTAATGGATTTAGTTTCTTGAAAGGCGTGGGAGTCTCCAAATTCTGTGGAACCGGTTCCTCGGAAGCCAAATAAGTTCATTACCTCTCCTTCAGACAAAAATTTCCTAACTAAGGAAGTCTCAGTAGATGCTATGGTGATGGCGGCAGCCACCAAGAAGGAACTCTCAGAGATGTCTTCTTCTGTCCATCCACCAAACAAGGAGTCTCACATGATGGACAGATATGGAAAGCGCATTTTTTCCTCAGTGACATTTGTTCTTAGGTCACTGAATTACCTGACTCATTTCACAAAATTACAGAGAAATCTCCTGAAAGAGCTAGGAGATACTCTCCAAGGTTCAGTAGTTGAAGGGGTATCAGAGAAAGTTTCCTCTCAGCTCTCTACCTTAAATTCAGTGGTCAATTCCTCCATAAGACTGATTTCTTATGCAGCGGATGGAGCGAGCAGAACAGCAGGTTCAGGGATTTCCCTAAGGAGACATTCCTGTATGTGCTTGTGTGACTTTGCAGAGCCCTTCAAATCTTCCTTTGTGAATTTCTCGTTTGATGGCTCATCTCTGTTCGGGCTTAAAGTCAAGGACACACTAACCAGGTGTGAACAAGAAGGAAAGACTCTCTCTGCTGTAGGAGTCCATTTTTCCATACCTACCAGACCTTATGCCAAAGGTTAGAAAGGTAGTGGGAAAATGTGGTTTTGAAAATCCCAAAGAGTTTTCCAGGACACACGTGGTGATTCTTACCCCAGAGGCAGAGGGGGAAGTAGTAATGGAAGAGGCTGACCATGCAGCAGAGGGGGTCCACAGAATCTGGGCGACTGGGAATCTTTCTTTGGTAAGCCTTTCCAGCACTCCTGAAGGGAGGCCCACCTGTCCATCTCTGGAGGCAGTCGGGGGCTGCTTATCTTTGTACCCAAAGCTTGGCTAACAATAACAAAAGACAAGTGGGTACACAGCATCATATCCAGAGGTTCCTCCATACCCTTTTCCTTTCCCATCCTGGACATTCCACTCAGTCAAAGAGAAAAGGCAACTCAAGAAATTCAAAAGTTGCTAGACAAAAGAGTCATCCAAACAGTTTCTGCAGACCAAATAGGATCCAGAACTTACTCAAGGTTAGTTTTAGTTCCAAAGAAAACAGGGTACTGGAGACCAGTTCTGGATCTCAGCAACCTAAACAAATCTGTAAGAAAGTCCAAGTTCCAGATGGTAACACTGCAGTCAATTTTCTGTTTTCTGGGACAAGATGATTGGATGTGCTCGACAGACCTCCAGGATGCATACTATCACATAAAAATGGACAGACGATCCAGGAGACACCTATGCTTTTGGATGGGAGCCAGTCACTACCAGTTTCGAGCTCTGCCCTTTGGCCTCACTACAGCCCCCAGAGTGTTCACCAAGTGTTTGGCAGTAGTCACGGCTCACTTGAGATGGCTAGGATTCTGAGTGTTTCCATACTTAGACAGCTGGCTCCTAACCGCCACCACCAAGCATCTACTAGAAAAAGTGAGAGACACCACCTTGCAGCTCTGCTCTCACCTAGGAATCACAATAAACTACGAAAAATCTGGCTTGCTGCCATCTCAGCATATCATTTTTATAGGAGCTGAATTAGATACAAGAAAGGTGATGGCCAAACTTCTTCCAGAAAGAGTACAAGTTCTACAACATCACATCTTAAGTCTTCTTTCCAAGAGAAAAGCACAAGGAAGGACAGTTCTGAAAGTCCTGGGGACCATGGCAGCAGCAATCCCCTTGATTTCATTAGCAGGTCTACACATGAGAATTCTCCAGTGACTACTGTCCATTCAGTGGTTGATGCAGGAGCTACCCATGTCCCACAAAATATTGATAATGGAATCCTGCAAAAAAGACCTTAGTTGGTGGCTTTACTCCACTCATGTAACACTAGGTCTACCCTTTGTACTTCCCCAACCACTAGCCACAGTGACCATGGATGCTTCTCAGATAGGGTGGGCATTATCTGGGAAAGACATTTCAAGGCACTTGGCAGGATCATGAGTCCCATTTGCACATCAATGTCCTAGAGATGAGAGCAGTGCTTTTAGCATTGCAGGCATTCCAAGACTCTCTTCCACTGGGGACTATTGCGATACAGACAGACATGTCAGTTGTATGGTATGTAAACAAACAAGGAGGGATCAGATCTTACCCTCTTTGTTGGGAGGCCCTGAGACTATGGCACTGGGCAACCTCCTCCCAACGCTTTCTTATAGCAACACACAATCTAGGGAAATCCAGTGTGATTGCACACAGACTTAGCAGAGCAATTCTGATGCCTTACTAGTGGGCCCTAAAACAGGAAGTGGCAGAAAAGATTTTCCACAAATGGGGCCAGCCTTGCTGTGACCTTTTGCCACATCCATGAACATCAAATGCAGCAGCTACTTTGCCCTGATCCCCCCTCTGGGGGAGTCACCAAGGGATGCACTTGTCCACGAGTGGCCCTCAGGTCTCCTCTATGCTTTTCCTCCCTTTTCATTGATACCCAAATTTCTTCAGAAAGCCAGTTACTTGGGAAGGAGTATAATACTCATTGCCCCATACTGGCCTTGTCAAATCTGGTTCCCCTTCCTGTGGCTTCATCTCCAGGAGGAGCATTGGATTCTGGACCCAGTTCCAGACCTCCTGACTCAGGCATCATGGATGCTCCATCCCTCCCTTCAAACCCTCAAGTTGACAGCTTAGCTGCTCCAATTCCAACCATAGCCAGGCTCCCTCACCTTTCTCCTTCAGTAAAACATATCCTAATTACGTCTCATAAAGCTTCAAAGTGAAAGGTATATAGAAGCAAATGGAAAAGATTTTCTATATGGGCTTCAAATAATCAAACTGACCCTTTTTCTGCCACAATAGCCTCCATTCTAGAATTTTTGGCAAAACTGTTCAGTGAAGGCACAGCCGCAGCTACTATTTGGGTTCAGTTAGCAGCTATATCCAGTTTCCATTTAGGTGAATCAGGCCTCAGTATTATGTCGCTCAGACTATGCAAAGCCTTTCTAAAAGGTATTTTTTATTAAGACCACTTATTAAAGAACCTCCAGCACCATGGGACTTGAGTTTTGTCTTATCCCATTTGATTTTCCCCCCTTTGAGCCAGCCTCATCCTGCTATCTCAAATTTTTGACTTGGAAAACTATTTTTTGATAGCTATTACTTCTGCTAGAAGGGTGTCAGAGCTTCAAGCCTTGTCTATAAAGTTCCCCTACATGCTTTTCAACAGAGATAGAGTATCCTTATGAAAGAACCCTTCCTTTTTACCCAAAGTATGTTCAGGATCTAATTTGAACCAATCCATAGAACTACCAGTATTTTTCCCTAACTATGAGAATAAGGCAGAATACATGTTGCACCATCTGGATATACATAGACAATTATGCTTCTACTTACACAGGGCAAATGACTTCAGAAAATCTGACCAACTTTTTGTATCCTTTTCAGATTCAAAGAAAGGTTCTCAAGCTTCTAAAGTGACACTTTCAAAATGGCTCTCAGATTGTATAACCTTTGTTTATAAATCTGAAAACAAGGATCTTTCGGGCTAGACTACCTATTGATACCATTTGTGCTGCAGCAACATGGACAAGGCTACATACCTTTATCACTCATTACAAAGTCAATTTGGCCTCCAGGAACAGGGCCTCCTTTGGTTCCACAGTTCTGAAGAATATTCTCCCTTGAACCACTCAAGAAAGAAGGGGCTAGGGGCACTGTCCCAACCTTAGTAAGAATGAGGGTGAGATAGGACAACAACACATTAAGAGGTTATGTACTCACCATAACGTTCCATGTGTGTTGTCCATCTTGCCTTCATTCTTACATCCCACTCTCTTTTCCCCAGCCATTTGCTCTTGGAAGACCGAGTTGATAAAATTGGCTACTAGCGATCTCTGGCCTTCTTGATTGCTCTGTAAGGTATTAACATACCGTTATTTTTAATTTCCTTTTTTATAGCTGCAAACAAGATCTGTGGAACTGTCCTGGTGCATGATGGGATAGGGGTTAGCCATGAGCTAGTGAAAGACCTCAAGCTTATATATAAGGCTGAGTTGGAACCGAGGATCGGTTCTGAACCCAACCTTAGTAAGAATGAAGGCGAGATGGACAACACACATGGAACATTATGGTGAGTACATAACTTCTTATTTTTTCTCCACATATAAAGAATTTAAATCCCTTTTCTACACCGATTTCTAAGGTTCTTGACTTTTTAGCTACAATTTTAATGAAGAGGCCAGCTCCTAAACTGTTCAATTAGTAGCCATTTCTAACTTTCATATAACAGGAAATAACCTTACCTTAGCTTTCTCCAAGCTTTGTAAAGCCTTTCTAAGAGGAACATATTTACTTAAACCTCCTGTAAAGGATCCTTCTCCTCCTTGGGATTTAAATGTTCTTTGGGCCTTAGCCTAGCCTGCATTTGAACCATCAGCTATGTCTGAACTAAAATTCTTGACCTAGAAGACTGTTTTCCTAGTTGTAATTACTTCTACCAGAAGAGTGTCTGAAATTCAGGCTTTCTCTTTCAAACCTCCTTATTTAATTTTTCACAAGGATAGAGTATCTTTAAGGATCAACTCGTACCTTTCTACCTAGGGTGGTGTCAGAATCCAGTATTAATAAGGTTATCAACCTTCCAGTTTTCTTTCCAAATTTCTCAAAAGAGAATATATGTTACATCTATTGGATATTCACAGACAGTTTCATTTCTACCTTTACAGAACCAATGATTTGAGGAAATCTGAACAATTATTTGTTTTGTTTTCTGAATAAAAATTAGGCAAACAGTTGCTAAAGTGACTTTGGCTAAATGGTTGACTTATTTTTTTACCTTTGTTTATGAAAAGGTAGATTTGCCTTTACCAAAACCACCAAAATCCCATTCCACCAGGTCTATGGCTTCTTTTTCAGCTTTTTTGTCTATAATTTCTTGGATGACATTTGTGCAGCTGCAACCTGGGCTCATCATCATACCTTTATTACTCATTACAAATTGGATGTAATCTCTAGGGAAAGAGCAGCTATTGACTCAGCTGTGTTCAGGACTATCCGTCTTTAGAGTCCTCCTGGGATTTAGGTAGCTGGGGACTCTGTCCCAACAGTTGAGGAATGAATGAAAATGACAACATCAGATAAAAAAGTTATGTACTCACCATAATGTTCCGTCTCTGTTGTCCAATTTTATTCTTCCTCAACTTCCCTCCTACCAACCCCCTCCTTTGCTTTCCTCCTGGAAAGATTGAAGGATATTGAAGGAACCACTGTTCCTTTATTTGATTCCCAGAATATGTTATTTCCTTATTCTCCACTAATCTGTAGGCCTATGTGCAGTAAACTAGATCTGAGGTATGTAAGGTGACTAGGGCATTATGGCTAAAGGGAAGAGCTTGAGAGTTTTCAGTGTTCTACGATCTGGAAGAAGTAGCCGAGTCAGATCTGAGGATTGGATCCAAACCCAACAGTTGAGGAAGAATGAAAATGGACAGCACAGATGGAACCTTATGGTGAGTACATAACTTTTTATTTATCAGTCCTCAACATTGAAATTCAACATGCTGTCACTGCTAACTCTTCTACCTATGACACTTCTTCATGCTTTCTTGGTTACAATTAACCTCAAGGACTTCTATCTTCATATTCCCATTCATCCAGATTACAGAAAATTCTTAAGATTTTATGCCTTAAAATTTCATTTTCAATTTTCTGCTTTGTCCATTTGTCTTTCTGTAGCCTCAAGAGGTAGTAACCAAATGTCTAGACCCTATGATAGTATTCTGTGGCCTCAAAGGTATACATATTTACCCCTACTATGATGATCTTCTTCTCCAGGCCCCTTCAAAAGACAAGCTTCTACAAGATCACCAGTTCCCCATGGACATTTTTCTTTAAATGGGTTTCACTGTAAACATGAAAAAAAACTGTTCTTCTACCATCTCAGGATCTGTTTTCCCTAGATTGCCAACTGAACAGTCTCATGATGGCATTTCTTCCGCAGACCAAAATGCAGTATCCAGTCTCTCTCCTTCCCCTAGCGTTCACCTCTGCAAGAGAGGTTCTAAGATCCCTAGGGTACGTGGCTTCAATATTTAAATGATTCTGTTTGCCAGACTCCACATGAAAAAGACTCAGTGGCATTTAAAGTCCATTTTGGGTCAACAGTGCTACCCTGTGAACTTTCCAATCACTCTTTTGTCCTTCATAAAGAAAGAATTCTACTGGTGTATCAGACAGATATCACTCAATCCAGGAATGCTCTTTCTGATGCTCACTCCTTGCCCAGTTTCCACAGATGCTTCAAATTTGGCATGGCTTGTCCTATGATCATAAAAGTCCAAGGTGTATGGTAAAGGCAGGACAGGGACAACCACATAAATGTCAAGAAATAAAAGCCTTGATCATGGGTCTTAAGTATTTGCATCACCTTTGGTCTCCAGGAGCCCTATGATTCCTCACAGATAATAACATTTTAATGTGGTACATCAGCAAACAGGGAAGGATTGAATCTTAACATCTCTGCAGACTTGTTATAACAGCCTGGAAGATAGCTATCTAACACAACCTCTTCCATCAGGCAGTGTACATTCCCTCAGAGATGAACACAGTGGCAGATTACCTGAGCAAATATAGACAGACCCTCATGAATAGATGTTGAACAAAGAGGTCTTCCAGCAGAATATCCATCAGTGGGGAATTCCCCAAAGGGATTTATTTGCCTCCACTTTAAACAGACAGCAAAGACTTTTATTCCAGAGTTTCATGTCCAGATGCTTGGGGAAATAATCACCATGTCAATCTTTTGAAAAGAAAAATTCCTTTATGTGTTTCCTCCCTTTCCTCTGATTCTAAAGATACTGCTCAAAATCAAGACAGACAATCCAAAGATGCTGTTGTCAACCCCGTTTCAGCCCAGACAACACTGGTTTTTCCCTTCTTTTTCACCTGACCAAGGGCAATCACCACAAGTTACCCAACAGGATGGACTTGCTCACACAACAGAAGGGCTCTGCCATTCACCCAGACTTGAAAACCCTAAACCTGACAGTTTGGATGACAGGATTTTCATACCATTGAGGTATCTAAACTCTAAGGATAAGGATGTGGTACAAGTATTAAAGAAGGTTAGAAAACCTGCTGCAAGAAATTGCATGTCTCCAAATGAAAGCAATTTTCTATTTGGTGCCAAAAGAAAAAAAAAAAAAAACAGAGCCTTTCTAATTTGGGTATTCCTGCCGTTCTTTCCTATTTATATGAGCTTCTCAATTCTGGCCTCCATATTCTTCCATTAAAGCACATTTGTCCATCACATTTGCCTGCTTACCTTTAGATCCACCTCTTTCTGCATGTTTTGAGGCCAAATAGTTTCAAAAAGGTGTCCTCCACATCAGGCCACAAAGAAAACCTATTCATTCCCTTGTGAACTGAATTATGTTTTGGAAATACTATCTGTACAAAACAGTATAAGAAACTTCTCTGTGTGAAAGATTTTCAGTCCATATATCTCTAGTTATTCACTGTATATTAATCAGATCAGACAATATTAGTACAAGTAACGAACTTAAACTCGTCTTAAGTCAAAACAAAACAAAAAAAAATAATAATAGAAAATATATAATTGTACAATATTGCTAAGTATTTGAAAGTAATCCAAGCAAGGCAGGCAGTCTGTTTCCAGTCGAAAATCCTTTATTAAGTACACAGACAAGCGATCCAAGTAAAACAAAAACAGAGTAATAATTTCCTCACAAGCTTTCTAAATATATATACTTTTTATCAGGCATGGGAGTGGTTTATTCTGCTGTAAAACAAAGTGTTATTGGTACACATGTTAAATTCACACCCCTTCCCCCATCAGTGTGACATTCAAGCTGGTCCTGTCCTAGCTGTCATAATAATATAACCGTTATGTACTTTAAATAAAATTTATAATGATGTGGCACCTCTTATTTAACCAGATTAAAGTAGATTATTAAGGCTGTGATTTTATCCAAGACAATATACTACATGGCTGGAAATATATCAACCTTAGTTCATTTGGCAATCAAAATATATATATAAATATATATATATACATATACATTTTGCATGTAAAAATCAATTTCTATTTTCATAACCTGTTGTTAACAAAGATCGCTTTTGTCCTTCTAGACTTCTTCAGGTCTGTGTGCAAGAACCCTAAAACCTATCTAGAAAAATATATATAATTGTATAATTAGTTAGTATTATTATTACAGATCATTTTGAATAAAGTGTAAAAAAGAACCAGAAAAAATGTTAACTGTCCGTCTTTTTTGAGCCTGTCTCTTCTTCCCTTGTAAAATTTTGTACCTCAATGACTGTCTTACTGGTAGTCATTACTTCAGCAAAAAGAGTTTCTGAGTGACAACCAATTATGGCTTCTCCTCCTTATCTCATCTTTCTCAAGGACAGAGTATACTTTTAGGCTAACCCTCCTTTTATGCCTAAAGTTGTAAGTGAAATGTTTATAAGCCAGTTTATTAACTTATCTACTTCCTTCACCAATCCTCAAAATAAGGGGGAAAGAATTTTGCATTCCTCAAACATTCACAGACAAATTAGATTTTATCAGGGCAAAACTAAAGCTATTAGAAATACTAATCAACTATTTATTTTCTTTAAGGACAAAAAGTTGGGTTGTCCTGTTCCTAAACAGACTATCTACTCAGTAAAAGCTAAAGGTGTTACTGCTGAATGCTAGAAGCCTCAACAAGAAATTGTACTCCCTGGAAGCTCTCCTTACCCTGGAGAATGCTGACATCTGTGCAGTCACATAAACATGGTTCAAAGCCACAGAAAGCACTTAGACAGTGCATGGCTATAATACCTTTCATACATTCTGATCACCTGCTAAACATGAAAGAGCTAAAGGTGGAAGTGTATCTATCTACATAAAGGATAAGCACACCTCAAGGCTCGTCAAACAATATCATATTTGAGGTACTCCATGTCCGACTAACCATGGGAAAAATCCATTACCATAGTCTTTCTTGCTTGCTACAGGCCCCCACCATGAAGCATGAAACCCATACATCATACCTGAAATTACTAGAATCACTTACCATTCAACCCAATACCAAACTCATGGGTAATTTTAACTACTCCTCCTTTAATTGGGAGGCATAAATGACCACTAACATGTAGGCCCAAAGATTTCTTGACTTTGTGAATTCAAATGCCCTGGAGCAGCTATTGTGCACTCCCAGTAGGGGACACATATTCTAGATCTGGTATTCACAAATACGGAAGAGTGCCACCCCCCCAAAGCCCTATCCTTTTACTCTGTCTCTAAGCCCTATCCTTTTACCCTGTCTCCTATCAACTATTAAGGGGTGACCTATGCCTGATCTACGAGACACTCACAAATCCAGCCCTGATGGAGCTGTTACACATCAGCAAGTCAAACAGCATGAGGGATCATCCTATCTAGGGATCTAAACTTAGTCAACGACTCCAACAAAACATGCTGGAGAGACAGATATATGTCTGAGAAATTGCCCCTTCTTTGCAGCAGGATTCAAATTCACATTAAACACAGCCCTTCTCTGGCCTTTTCAAAAGCAATTTGGATCAATGGATGAGAAATCACAAATTCACACCTGAGGTAGCGTCTAAGCCCCTTATGTACACGGGCAATCTGTAAGATACTCAATGAACAAGCACAAATCCATGTCATTCTCTTGTTTCCAAGGAACATATATTGGGTAAAATTGTATCATATTGGTTAGGCTTGTAAGGGGCCTTAAGCCAGTAGCCTAGTAATCTCCTAAGAACTTAAGAATCTCCAGATGTATTTCCTTAACTGTTTTCTTTTGTTATTCATTTCATGGAAAATCCCTTCCAAGCCAGGAAAAAGCTCATTGTGCCAGAGCTGTTGCTTTTTCTGGTGCCTTTCTGAAGTGTCTGGACTCAAAACTCATATCAGTAACAGATATTGGTACAAAGCACTATAAAATGAATGCTATCTCCAGGGCAAGAAATGGTTTTGCTAGATCTATCCTTCAAGTAATGTTACACTCCAGTTCTACTCCTCAGTCCTTTTCTCAGATATTCTAAAAAGCTTTGGAAATCTTCCCATATGTAAGCAATACTGCAACAGTGATCAATGAAGAACATAGTACAGTTGTATGTCAGAGTAGATCATTGTTGCAGTACTGTCACCCTCTCTCCTTTCCTCCCCTTTTTTGTACATATGTTTTCCTTTTTCTTGGCCAGGGTGGATCTTATTTACATTTTACTTTCTCCTTGTTATCATGTCTTAGTTTCCTCTCTCTTTTTTGCCTCTTTTTTTCCTGGTCTGAAGCAAGAAAGGAAAGCTTGAACATCTATTAAGAAAGCTTGAACAATGCTGCAATAAAATTACCAGATTTACTGCTAATTTGCCTACCAGGTCCCATCACTGCCTTGCACTCTCATAAATAAACTGAATGTATTTCCCAAACTATCTTAAACTCTTTCAGCCAAAAGCTGCTCATTCCATACTTCACCATCGAGATGAATGCCCTTCCCTGCATCCACTCATGCAGTGGTATAAGCATAGCAGACCTCTCCACTCTAATGATAAATTCCTGGCTCAACAAACCATATCGCAGAACTCATCAGGGTATGCTATCTATTCCCATTATATATTCAAAATGTGGAATACCACACCCAGCTCACTTAGGGAAATAGACAATAAGGTTAGCTTTAATAGAAACCTCCATGCTTATTTCCTAAATACTAAATTATGTCAATACTCTGTCCTGACTGGCTGGCTAACTACTATCTTAGCTAAACCTTCTCTTTACATATTCTCTCCTATTTGCCTTTACTCATGACTAGTCTACTCTAATTATAGCTTCCTTTCTTTATATAACTTTTGAGTTCATTTCCTGCACAAATGCTGTTATCCCAGCCACCTTCCTAATGATCAAAGTGCTACTACTTTAGAACCTATTATATTGCTACTACTTTGGAACCTTCAAATGCTAAAAACTGCTTTCAACATTTACTGACTGATTTATGTTCTATGTTGCAATATCTTTACCTAATTGTATAGTATGTTTACTGTGCAAAATGTGTTTATTTTTGTAAGTATGTATGTATGATGGTACTTTACCTGACACATATTTTGCCTAATTATGATGCTAACTCAATTATAATGTACTTATGTTTTATGCTAGTTATGGAGCTTCACCCACAGGTCTCAGATGCAAAGAGGTTTTGCATGGTCCATTTAGACAATCTTGATGAACAAATGCATGAAGAAAATAAAGAAAATCCTGAGGATTTTCATGCCTATACATCCCTTCTGTACTGCTTCACCTTCTTGTGCTTGGGTCATAGGGCAAATGTACGGCACACAAAGAAGGCAGCCAAGCTTTGGCATGCTTGGTTTGACATATAGTATCCTTGGCAGGATACTCCCCATATGTAAGCAGTACTGGAACAGTGATCTACTCAGACATCTACTGTTATGGTAAGTTCTTACACAACTGTACTTTATAGTGACTTTCCCTGAAGACACTAGAAAAGTTATGTAAGGTAATTACCTTAACATAG
Organism: Protopterus annectens; assembly: GCF_019279795.1. Taxonomy (NCBI): domain Eukaryota; kingdom Metazoa; phylum Chordata; order Ceratodontiformes; family Protopteridae; genus Protopterus; species Protopterus annectens. The sequence continues at coordinate 211,583,992 of NC_056740.1, read as the reverse complement.
ATCTTTGAGGACTAGTCACTGTAAGAAAACACACGTAATGATTTATTATTGCAGTGACTACTCTTTAAATATTTGTGATCATTCTTTCTTACACTTCTGCACCTTGAATATTTTGCATCAAGCAAAGTGTGCACTATTCCAGCAAGTTGATCATCTGATCAGATTTCTTCTTGTGTAGTTTCACCTCTTTTCCATGTATAACATTCACTAGAGAAACAGGATCTTGTGTAACAGGTTTACATATCAGCCCATATTAGTATAACATTCCAGAAAACAGTTGTCCTTCCATTTCCTTCAAAGGAGCTACATTAAAATTTTTATCGTACTAAAGGAATCTTGATTACAAAGAATAGTTAGCTAGCTTCAAAGGTATTTATTACAGGGACTGAAGATATTTACAAAAGTATTTCTATACAAATTAATAATCAGCTGTAATTTTCTACATTAAACATTTTTTGCTCATTCTGTTGTGTAATTAAAAATGTTTTTCTACCTCTTAGAAAGTACAAATATTCAAATGCTGGAGGACTTAACTAGAAAGCTTGAGTTTGAAAATGAACTTAATCGAGTCTGTGGTTCATTAGAAGGCTCTCCTTTTCAAGAAGACAGGCTGTCGTTATTCCTGGGTGATCATCTCTACAGTTTATCAAATACAGAAAATAAAACTCAAAGACAAGACGTGATTGATGATGAAAGCATTATAGAAACTATTCTAGACTTGGAAGAAGATTACAGTTTATGGGGCTATCAATTTAAACACTAATAGAAATGCTACAGTTTTATTTATTTCTTTATTTTCATGAACTTGGAGAGGCACTCTAGTGCTACTGTTGCACTCCTTCATACTTAAATGTCACATGTACAGTAGATATTTAGTGCTTCGTGTGGCTGTGTCCAGTGTTGCTTTACAGGACGACTGAGTTTGCTTTTATTACTCTGAAGCTTCAGAGAAACTGCTGTTATTCCTGATTGGTAAACTGGAAACAAACTGGGCAATATTACCAAACAGGAATTGAGATCAAAAACCTCTAATATTTAAGAATGAATGGGGCAGTGAATAAGTTGTTCTGAGTGAGAGTAATAATAAAAGGCTATTGGCTGGTTAGCATCAAAAGCTGAAGCAACAGGAGAGTAACAATAGGATATGTGGGCCCTGCGGCTATTAGATTACATTCGTAATTTACCTACTTTTGTAATTCTGCCATGAAACCTTAAAATAATTCCCTACCATTTGTTGGTATACTATTTAAAAATGATCCAATGTTGTCTTTTTCATCCGTTCCTCAACTGATGGGTCTCATATCTGGCCTTGGCCACTTCATTAGACTTTATGGTCTGTAGTTCGAGCTCCTCCCTTTACTCATAATTCCCTCTTCTCCTTAGTTACCTCAGATCTTGTTTGCCGCTTCAGCATTTGGACGTGGTCAAGCAGGTCTTGGTTAGATAAGTACTTTTGTGGCTTAATCTTAGTTGCCCTTTTTCCTCTATCTTTATTCCTCCCCATTTTTCCTTTACAAAAATAATTAAAAATGTAAAGTTTTCTGAGGATTTAAATCCTATTTCATGGGTCACTTGTAGCATCGGACCTTGAGCCCTTGTTCTTTTTCCATATTGCTACCTAACAGTAGGTACCATTTTTCTATTACCATTACTAGCATTTTATGGATTCTATATACCTTTTAAGTATTTATCTTACCATTGCTAGTATTTCTGATACCTTATTGCTCCATTCCTCTTATCTATTTTCTCCTTGTTGTTTCCTTTGCTATTACTTAGAAGTGCTCCTCATGCGGGTACAAGATTCCAAACTCAGATGCTCATTCTGAGTATACTGCCTTAAAGCAGGTCATTTGACTACAGAATGGGAAATATGTGCTGGCTTTAACCACAAGGCTTTAGTGGAAAGGAAAAATAAGTTAATTCTTAAGGGCTTATTTCCTTCAACTTCTTCCTTAACTTCTAGAGCACGTTCCTCTTCTAAAAAAATCTTTAGGAGAGGCTGCAGACAAAAATAAAGAAGCAAGGAAGCATTCCTCAGATCGCTCTCCTCCTTCAATTTCTTCAGGCTTGGCTCTGCACAAGAAAATCTTGCAAACTTCAGATCCACCAACCTCTCTGTGTCTGACTCCAACAAAAACAAAATCCTCACATCCAGCTACCCCCTCGGATCTGACCCAAGCTAAATCAAAGTCCCCCTCAGACTACTTCAAAGTTCTCTTCAGAGCCAGTGACTTTGAGGTTGCACTCACCACTCCTGCAGTACACTCCTTGAAGGGTATCCCATCCACCTTCATCCCCTCCTCCCTCAGGTCATTTAGGAGCCTAACAGAAGCATATGTGTACAGGATGATGAGAAAGTTTCTCAGAAGCCAAATTCAGTTGAGAGTTATCCCATCTCCATTTTTCATTGGATCCATGAGCCTATGTCCAGTACAGCCCCAACCTTTGACTCCTACTCTGATCCACCCATTGGTTTCATGGACTTTGAACAAAGACTTCTGAGCTTGTCTGTGTTGGATTTTTAGGCCTGGCCTTCTACAACTGCAACACCTCCTCTCACCCAGATGGCTCTGACTCTGTCGGACCAGGAAGTGTCTCAGAGCCATAGCACTGGTGCCAGATTTGGGGGGGTTGAGTTTGATTCCAATGTTTTCAGAGCTGTCCCTGCCTCTCAGAGGCTCATCACTAGGTATCGTGACTCTGACTCCTGTGTCGAGGCTGGAGCCTGGGGGATTGGGCTCCATCCTGCACCACTGTCTAAGCATCCTGCCTAGTTCAGACTTGGTTCTCCCACAGTTTCTGCTTTTGACTTAGTGAAGACAGCATTTTCCACCTCTGTGGACAAGACATCCTTGTCCCCCTCAGGTCCACCCCATCCCTCACAGTCTACTGTGGACACTGGGACTTTTCATCCTGTCCCTCTGGGACAGCCAGTCTGGTTAATCCTTTAAACTGTTCTCATTCAGGACTCCACTGGGACTTCTGAGTCCTCCCTGGAACCTCCCACTAGGGAGCCCCTTTGGAACCATACTTGTTAATGGAGGCACTTAGACTGTCCACAAGAGTCATTAACCAAATCCACCAGATCACCCCTTGAGGATGTCTCTTTCAGCAAAATACTCAAACTTTTGAGACAGAAAGGTGGTTGGTCTTCTGACCCCCCATTCCGAAGAGTTTCTTGAGGCTTTTGGAGCTAGCTCATTTATGACTTGGGTAGTCTCCCCAGTGGATGAGATGGTAGACCTCATCTCCTGCTGGGCTTAGAAGGATATAGATGTCACGGAGCCTAGTCCTAAAAGGTCAGACAAATATCTCATTGCACTGAAGGATAGAGCTCATTGGAGCAAGGATCCCTCAGTAGATGCTATGGTGGTTGCAGCCGGCATCAAGAAAGAACTCATTGAACAGAGTTCTTCTGTCCATCACCCTAACAGAGAGTCCAGGGCATTGGACACATTTGAGAAGTGTGTCTTTGCTTCATCAACATTTGCCCTCAGTTCACTGAATTATTTGGCACACATTATGAGATTTTACAGGAAATTGACCGAACAGTTTTCCAATACCCTCTTCGGGTCCATGTCTATGGAGAACAGGAAGACTGTATCTTTGCAACTGGCCACCTTCCAGTCCCTATCAAATGCTTCCAGGAGACTGATTTCTCATGCTTCAGAGGGAACTTTGACAGCCATGGGTTCAGGAATTGCTGTAAGAAGGCACACCTTTGTGACTTTGAGGAGCCCTTCAAGTCTTCATTCATCAATGCCCCTTTTGATGGATCCACCTTGTTTGGCCTTATGGTGGAGGAGACTGTCTGTAGGAGCACACAAGATGGGAAGACATTTGCCAAGAGAATATATTTTCTACCCATCAAATGACCTTCTCCTGGAACCACAGAGGAAGCAGAATGATGTGGTTCAAAAAGATACAAGGCCCAGGGTTCCTATGGTGACAGATCCCCTTGTGGCAGAGAAGGGGTCTCTAATGGAAGATGTTGTTCTCATAGTAGAGGTGGCCACAACATCAGGGCTTCAGTGTTCTTTTTTCTGAGAAGGCTTTCAATGCCCCTGAAAGGTTACTTGACTGCTACACTCTGCAGGCAGTTGGGGGTGCTTATCTGTACACCCAGAACCCTGAATGGCCATTACCAAAGATACCTGGGTGCAAAGTATAATATCCAGAAGTTATTACATACCATTTTCCCTTCTACCCCCACAACACAACAAAAGAATTCCCAACATTCCAACCAGTCAGAGGTAAGCAGCAGCCACAGAAATAGAGAAGCTGCTGAGAAAAAGGGCCATCCATGTGGTTCCCCCAGACCAACAAGGATCTGGAACCTACTCAAGATTCTTTTTAGTGGTAAAAAAGATAGGGGACCTAAGAACAATTTTGGATCTCAGCAATCTAAATTAATTTGTGAGCACTTGAAGTTCTGGATGGTCATGGTTCAGTCCATTCTATCACTGTTATGGAAGGACGATTGGATGTGCACTATATATATATATATATCCAGGACGCACACTACAATATTAAGATACATAGTGCTTCAGGAGATAGCTACACTTCTGGCTGTGAGCCAGTCACTATCAGTTCAGAGCACTGGCTTTTCATCTCACCACATCTCCCAGGATGTTTACCAAGAGCATGGCAGTGGTTGCAGCTCACCTGAGAATGCATGGATTCCAGATGTTTCCTTACTTAGATGACTGTCTCCTTTCTGCTTCCATTCAAGCCAGGGATTACTTGCTTCATCTATGTCTTCAACTAGGCATCATAACAAACTTCTCCGAGTCTCAACTCTAATTACTCAAGCCCTGGAATTCATTGGTGCCTGTTTAGATATGGTAACACCGATCACAAGTTTACCACAGACAAGACTAAACAATTTATGGAACCAAGCCTTACATATATTTTCTCTTCCTTCCCCTCCAGCCAGGCTGGTGTTGCATCTCATTGGATCAATGGCAGCTTCAACAGTGCTAGTACTGTTAGCAAGGTTTTACATGAGGGTTCTGCAATGGACCCTTGCAGTACAATGGTCAATAAGGCACCATCCTCTCATGGCATCTGTTCGGCTTACGAATATTTGCAAACAACACATAACCTAGTAGAGTCACACAGAAGAAGTTTCTTTGGGCTGCCCTTTTGTTCTTCCTTTGCCCAAGGCCATGGTGACAATTGATGCCTTCCAATTAGGTTAGGCATTACTTGGGAAGGACAATCCAAGGCACATGGTCTCAGTTAGAGGCCAATCTTCACATCAATATCCTAGAAATGAGAGCAATCCTATTGGTGCTGCAAGCATTTCAAGATATTCTGTGTCTAGGGATGGTTGCTATTCAGACGGACAACAGTTTAGTAGTCTGGTACATCAACAAATAGAAGGGAACCTGGTCCTGTCCACTATGTTGAGAGGCTATGAGAGTGTGGGAATGGGCACTCTATTCTGGCATTTTTCCTATTGGCAACACATATTCTTGAGAAGTTCAAATAACTATCCGACTAACTGAGCAGATCCATTTTACTTCGCACAAGTGATCTCTCAATCAGTCAGTGGTGGAAAAGCATTTCTTGCCAGTGCGCCAACTGTGTTGCGACCTCTTTGCTTCTCCTGTCAAGTCCAAGTGTAGCAGGTACTCTGCCCTGATCTCCTCAGATAGGGACTCAGCGAGAGCTCAGTAATTCACTGTTGGCTCCCTGGTCTTCTACATACCTTCCTCCCACCCCCTCATCTCCAAGTTTCTCTAGAAAGCATTTCCATGGAGCAGCAAGGTAATCCTCATTTCTTCATTCTGGCCTGGTCAAGTGTCGTTCCCTTTCTTGTGGCCATATCTAGTCCACCCTCCCTGGGTACTGCATGCTTCTCGGGACCTTCTATCTCACATTCCAGGTTATCTCACCCAGACATTTGATCTCTCAGGTTGACTGTATAGTTTCTCCACTTCCAGTGATGGCTAGAAACTCCAGGCTTTCTTACCTTACATCATCTCAAAAAGTTTATACAAGGAAGATGTATAAGAGTAAGTGGAAAAGAGTTTCTCTTTGGGCTCTTCAGAGACAATTAAATGCCTTTTCAGTGCTTATTCATCTATTCTTGACTTTCTCACTTCCATTTTCAATAATGGAGCTAGTTATTTGACAATTAAAGTACAACTTGCTGCCATTTCAAATTTTCACTTAGGTGAAAACCATTCTTCTTTGGTCTCTCTGAAGTTGTGTAGGGCTCTTCTTAAGGGTACCCTTTTACTTTGGCCACCTATTAAGGACTTCACTCCTCCATGGGATTTAACCATTCTTCAGGCTTTGACCCAACCTCCCTTTGAGCCTTCAGCAAAGGAAGAATTAAAGTTTTTTCATGGAAAACTCTTTTACTGGCCACCATTACATCAGGTAATTGGGTATCTGAACTCCAGGTGCATTTTCCCAGCCACCATACCTAATTTTTCATAAAGACAGAGCATTCCTTTTGACTAACTCATTTCTACCTAAGGTTATGTCAGAGACAAATATTAACCAGGCAGTCAATTTACCTGTTTTCTTTCTGAATTGTTCCAGCAATGGTGAATACATAGTATACCTGCTGGATGTTCATAGATAACTTAGATTCTATATTTCCAGAACTAAAGATTTCAAAAAATCAGAACAGTTGTTTGGTTCTTCTTCCAAGCAAAGCAAAGCAAAGCTATATCTAAAGTAACCTTAGCTGGAAGGCTTACTGCTTGTATTACTCTTATCTGCAAGAATAAAGGATTGTCACTGCCCTAACCAACTAAGTCCTATTCCACCAGATCTATGGCCACATTATCTGCATTTTGGTCCAGAGCCTCTATAGGTGATATTTGTGCAGCTGTTACATGGTCCATTGCTCATACCTTTATAACTCATATATTGGACAACTTATCTAGGAATAGGGCAGCATTTGGCACCTCTCTACTCTGGAATATCCTTCCTTGAGGACCACCAAGGGTTACTCTAGCTGGGGACTCTGACCCATGAGCTGAGGAATGGATGAAAAAGACATCATATATTAAAGTTATGTACTTACCATAACTCTACATCTGTGTTGTCTATATTCATCCTTTCTCAACTTCCCACCCTCCACCTCCTTTTCCATTTCATAATCTCCTAATTTGCTCTGAGGTGTTTTTCCCTGTCAGTCATGCTGAATGAGTTCTGGTCTCCTTCTTCTCCTTCTCTATCTTTGGGCCATAGTTTGTATGCCTCTTGTTCAGGGTATGTTAATGGTTGGTTATTCTTTGAAACATACTGGTTAAATAAATAGAGAGCAAACTCAATGTGAGGTAACTAAGAATAAGAGGGGATTATGGATAAAGGGAGGAGCTTGAGCTACTGAGCTTAAAGTCTAACAAAGTGGCCGAGGTCAGCTCTCGGATTGGATCTGACACCTATGAATTGAGGAAGGATGAAAGGAGACAACGTGGATGCAGACTTATGGTGAGTACATAATTTTAATTTACGTTCTACATCAGATATAGTAAGTGTGCTTAGTGCTGTGTCTTTTACTTCTTCAGAGTGTGGCCATATTAAAGTAGAGACATAGATTACTTGAATATTTAGGCTGTGATAGTGTTAATAAATACTTCTGTAGTAATACATAAATAATGTTTATTAATACATGGATGTGTTGTACTTTAATCTTGTCTGTTTCAATGTTTGTGATATTGAACTACTGTTGTAATTTGTATTCTGTGGAGATTTTCTCCCACAGATCTCCACTGAAAATGTGCTCTTGTCTAGTTGTACTGTTTTCTGGGTAAACAAATTCAATAAATAAATAAATAAGTAAATGAACACATACACGCATACATAATATGTGCAAATTAGGTGGCACTGTTCACACTATCTGTAAGATTTATGTCTTTTTAGATAATACACAAGCAAAATACAGTTTTATTCATTTTTATACTGAAAGTTTTTTTTCTTATTTTAAGTTAATCCTCTATACACTTACTTTGGCTTTACAGTGTGACTGGCTTAACTAATCAACATAGATCTTAAGAAAGGACATAAAACTAAGTGTCCATAGGCTCACTGAACAATGTAAAGTGCTGTATTAGGATGCACTAATGATTACACGTCAGATTTTTATTTCCAATTGTAAAATGTAGCCTCGTTAGAGATAATATCATTGTAGGGTGAAAACATTATTTGCAAACAAAAATGAATTATACTTTCATGCTATTTTCTTTAATACTCCCATGTTATCAAAGGAGAGTTTCTTAGAACATCCAGGTTATGCACTAACAAGATGAACAACAATGAAGAAACAGAACAGCTAGTACAGCACCTACGTAAGAGAGGCTACAAGGTAAATGAGATTTATAAAGGGACTGCTGAGAACAAGGAGATGAGAAGAATCAAAGGAAGACCGTGTTTTCTTCATGACACTATTGAGAAGGAAGATAAACCCACGAGGAGCAATAGTGAACCAACAAGAAGAATGGGATGTCTACTTTTATATTTATTTATTTATTTATTTATCTGACATTTGTTGACCAGGAATGTCTGACTGAGTTTGCGTCCTTTTTCAGCAGAGGCCCGGGGAGAAAAGCTCCACAAAGTATTACATACACCATAAAAATGTTTACAAACAATACAGTATGCATGAGGTGATATAAACATACATTATAATGCTTGGATTCACAATTGTAACATGAGAGTTTAAATGTGTTATTTACAAAAAAGGCAGTAAAACCAAATGTTAAAGTCTTTCATATATCTCCAATACATAAGGACTTCACCATATAGAGGGGAAGTAATGACAACTCGGAGTTTAAGAAAAGAGTATAGAGGTACTGTATGTCAAATCTTAGTTCTTACGGGTAAAAGCATGTACATCAGTAATCAGAAGCAGAGGGGAAGTTGACAGAGAGAGCAGGTAATAGAAAAAGTATGGCTATGGATAAAACAGGGAAAATTAGAGATTTTTTAAAAATTTGTAAATAAGAGAGTAGAGTAGTAGTAGTTAGAATCAAGTGAAATCTGAGGAAGGGGAGTAAGCTAAGTGGGAAAAGAAGGGAGGGAGGAAAATATGAGTAGTGGAGAAATTGAGTGAAAAAGGTATTAGGAGTTAGAGTTCTGTAGCGAGAATTCCATAGAAATTGAGAAGGGGATGTATGCAAAGAGGGTCAGGTGATTAAGTTCACGGTGGGTGCGTACAGGAGCAAGTCCATGTATTTGTAAAGTGGACTTTTAGGGCAATTTTAAATGGGAGGCACTGTGTAGTAGCTCTGATTGTTAAAGGTAGCTTATTCCAGTGGATAGAGGGAAGCTACTTGTAGAGGGTTTCGCCAATTGATTTTTTTAGGTTTATAGATGTCATGGAGGTTTTGGTTGGTGCTTCTAAGTTTTCTGGTTGGGCGGTAGTAATTTAAGATGTTGGAAATGTTAGGGCAGAATGAGGGTTTGTAGAGGATGGAGTGGATAATATTAAGTTGATAGAAAATAAGTTGATTGGGAAACTCAAGCTAGTTCAGTATTTTCAAAGCCAAACAGTGATGAGATTTAGGTTGAGTGTTGGTGGCAAATCCAGCTATTTTGTGATATGTATTTTCCATCTTATTCAGTAGTGTTGCCTGCAGGTTAGTGAGGATTTGGGAGCCATAGAAGAGACAAGGTAGGAGATAAGTAAGACAGAGTAACCGTCTTGCCTCTGGTGTGAGATATCTTTTGTTATAGTATAGTAAGCCAAGCTTTTGGTTAGTATTTTTGATACAGTAATTTATATGAAGGTCTAACTATAGTTTATCATCAATTATGACCCTTAGTAGTTTGGTATGGGATTCATCATTGATGGTGGTGTTGTCTAACGAGATGACAGTGAAGGCTGAGGTGTTATGAGAGTGTGATTTAGGCAGAAATAGAAGTAGTTTAGTTTTCTTAGCATTAAGTATTAGCTGATTATTGGTTAGCCAGGTCTCAATATTTTTGAAAGTTTGCTGGGTTTTGGAAACCAGGTCTGAGAAATAATCAGAGTAGGTGATGACTGTAGAATCATCCACATATTGGATGAGAGTTGAGTTGGGGCAGGATTTATAAAGATTGCTAATAAAAATGTTGAATAGAAGAGGTCCTAAGATGGAGCCTTAGGTCACACCTGTGGTGACCGGCAGAGGAGGGGACAGTGTAGAAATCCGTCTAACAGATTGTTGCCTGTTGGACAGGTAGCTGCTGAACCAAGAGATAGTGGATGAAGACAATTAAATTCTGTTAGTTTAGAAATGAGCAAAGGATGAGACACAGTATCAAATGCCTTGGATAAATCCAGGAATAGGCAAGAGACTAGTTTGTTATTGTCTCTGGATTGTACAACTGAATTGGTAAAAGCAATGAGAGTGGTGGAAGTACTATGGTTCGGTCAAAAAACATGCTAAGTAGGTGTTAAAAGGTTTTCTAGTAATAGGTGGCATAATAATTGTGCATGGACACATGTTTCCATGATTTTTGAGAGTGGACAGAGAATAGCTATAGGCCTAAAATTGGAAATTTCTGTAGATTTTCCTCCTTTATGGATGGGGATAGTATAACATTTTTTCCAGATAGCTGGAACAGTAAATTCAGACAGTGAGTGATTTATCAGAATAGATATGGGGTACACAATGGAACAGGTGGCTATTTTTAGGAAGTATGGTGGCTAGTTGTCAGCAGATGGAGAGCTTGGTTTTAGGTTCTAAAGAAGTTTTTTGATATAGGCAATTGATACAGGTTGAAGAGAAAAAGTGTTTTTTGGGGGGATTGGGGCATTTTTCAGAGTGAGGGCTAGACGAATCAGAAGCAAGGGTGGAGTTAAGAAGAGATCTGGAGATAGAAGGCAGTAATTTACTGATGGTGTTGATGAAAAAGGAATTGAACTCGGTGGCTATTTCAGTGGGACAGGTTAGGATCATGGTTAGGAGATGGTGGATTACCTGTATGTAATATGTGGTTAATTGACTTCCAGATGTCCCTAGGGTTACTATTGTGATTAGAGGTTGATTTTGAGTAAAAGTTTCTTTTATCAGATACTATCATTTTTTAGATTTCTTTCTAAGTTCTTTATATTTTTGTAAGTTGAAGGAGATTTTGATTTGACCCATTTTTCCACGCAAGATATCTGACATGGATAGAGGAATGAGTGGTGTTGGTAAACCAAGGGGAGATTTGAGATTTAACTCTTGTTGTTTGAAGAGGGGCAAGAGTATTGAGAATATTTAAGAAAGTTGAATTGAAGTATAGGACATCATCATTAAGAGGAAGTGAAAATAGTGAAGACCAGTTAATGGAGGATAGGAGGCTATTTAAGTATTCTGGGTTGAAGTTGGTCAGATTACAGAAAGTTTTATATTTGTGACTACTAGTAGTATGGGAGGTGTATCTAAGATAGGAGCATGGTCACTAAGAGAATCAGATAGTGATTCAGGTTTCCGGTATTTATTAGGATGAGATAATAGTATCCAGTTGATAACTGAGTGCGAGTTTGAGAGTTTATTTAGGTGGGTTAGAGTTGAGATGACCTGTGTGAAGCCATAAAGTTTTATACTTTGACAAGGGGAGTCTGTTTTAAAGAGATGCCAGTTTATGTTGACATCCCCTAGGATGGTTGCTTCTGTAGTAATATTATCTGAGAACCAAGATAGCATTTGTTCAAGGAGAGAGATATTATCACCAGGAGGTATGTATATGGCAGCAATAGTTAAGGTAAGGTGTTTATTGAGAATTACATTAACTGACAACATTTCAGCAGGGGGGAAAGGAGATAGAGAGGTGTTAGAAGAGGTTACTGTGAGATAGTCAGGGTAAAAGATAGCTACTCCTCCACCTTTTCTATTTATTCTATCCAGTCACGGTATGTTATAGCCAGGTGGGAGAAATTTGTTATCTGAGTTATGTGGTTTGAGCCAGGTCTCTGTGAGAATTAGGAGGTCTGGGGAGTGCAGGTCTATCCATGCATGTAATTCTTCAGTTTTGTTCAGAATGCTACTGATATTTAGAGCATAAAGCTTGAGGTGCTTATTAGTTAGGGTAGAGTTATAGTTTGGAGTGAGGTTGCAGTGGGTGTTAGTAGATGAAGGGAGTCCTGGGTTAGGATGATTGTCACCAGACTTTAATAGAGTAGTGACTAGTATGGAGGAAATGTGATGAAACAGAAGTAGGAAAGGGTTTTTATTTTTGTTTTATATGAAACATTATCATGATGCAGAAAGTTAATAGGTTGGGGCAGGAGAATTGGATGAGAGAGGAGAGAGGAGAGAGGGAGATATAGTAAAGTAGTCTGAGTTGAACAAGGGTTGAGAGGTTAAAGTACAGATAGGAGATAGTTGCTGGTGGTTGAGCCTATGTTCAATTAAAGTAAGATAGTACAATATAGAAAGCAAGTATAGGAAGAGTGCAGGTAGAGACATTTGTTGGTTGAAAGGTAATGGGGAGGAGGGTAGTGAAAAAAATGTAGATGACTGTATTGCTATAATAGGAAATAGGGGGAGTGACCCAGTGTAGGGGGGAGCAACTGGTTAACTATAAAGGAAATTATATCAGGGTGGGTGGGATTAGGGGGTTAGGATGGGGAGCAAAGTGAGCCAGAGCGTAGCTAGGGTGAACGGAGTGGGCTGAGCCAAGGAACTCACTTCAGAGCACATAACACTGTTAATGAGTTGAGATGACCTGTGTGAAGCCATAAAGTTTTATGCTTTGACAAGGGGAGTTTGTTTTAAAGTGATGCCAATTTATGCAGAAACCCAAGATTACCCAAATACAAATAAAGATTTAAAGCCCTTCAAGGAAAATGCAGGGGGGGAGGTGAGTGCAGGTCCTACAGTTTGAGTCTCAGCTAGTATTGTACAATGTTTCAGGAATGCAAATATATTTAAACGTAAACCTACACAGGGTGCTTGTAAGACACCAGAAAGATGAAATTTTTAAAGTATCCTGTTAAACTCTGAGGCAGCTTGCAGTTAGGTACAGTGAACAGGTATCAGCACACTGTTGTAGTTTAACTCTAGTGAAAGTAGCTGGTAGGTAGATTGACTGCAAAAGAAAAAAAGAGAAAATAATCATATAAAGCTACAGTTTCTTAGTAAAGGGGGTCAGGATAGAGCAGGTAAGGAAGGAGGACACTGTTTTTTATACTTAAAAAATAGTACAATGATTAGAGCAGTTTTAAAATGTTTGGTGCAATTTTGAATGGTTAATTGAGAAGTGGGTATATATTTGGCTGGGTTTTTGTGCAATATTGTTCTAAGGAAGTCTCTGTAATAGAGAGGAAAGCACTTAACTTCAATAAACTTGCTGTCCTTTGGATTGCTCACATTCTGCTGGTTGGTTCTTCTGTGGTTTTCTACTATTTAGTGAGTGTTTGGCATTTTGGCAGCAGGATGGAGGAGCAGGTATCCAATGAAGACATTTTTAAAATATTACAAAAGATTAATGAACAGTTAGGTGAACACACCTTACAAATCAAGAATTTGATGGACAAACAAAATTGTGGTGTTCCTTCTTTTGGGAGTTTAGGTCTCCCTCTTACCCAGCCAACCCCAACATCTGTAGATTCTCAATTTTCAAGGAGAAATGAACAGGATGGGTTGCATAATGACCCACAAGGTAAAATTACTGAAATTAATCAAGACAATAATGTAGGAATGGACAGTCAAAATGTTGGTTGTAATCAATGGAAAGAAAATCGTTTTCTTTTTTGTGACAACAATGCTGGTAACATGCAATCTCAGCGATTTTCCACCATGAATGAGAAACTGAAGCATTTTGAAAAAGTTTTACTAATTTTCAAAAAGTTGCAACTTGAAAACGCTTACCTAAACAGGAACATAGAAATAAAGCAAGTGCCCCGTGGACTAAGAATGTGGAGGTATCCAAATGGGGTTAAAGAAAATAATGAGTTTTTACAGGAGGTACATTTGATTTTTGATAAAAAGCAGGATTAGATTTAATGGCATTAATGGTTAAATATAATCAAATTAAAATGGACAAAATAATTAATGATCTTGATGAATTGGATCAGTCCATTAAGGCTGATCGTGATTTTAATTCAAGTCAAAACCGAGGTCTTTATCATAGTGTCCATGTTCAGGTAAACAATGCTTGTAATGCCATTTTTATTTGTAAAGAAAGTAAGCTCCAAAGAGATTTTAATGAATACAATGGTGATCGTGTTTACCCTTTCTCCAGGGGGCATGTCCAAGATGAGCGTGTTGGTGAACTAAGTAAAGAAAAGGAAGTGATGCAACATAGTGCAACTTCTCGACAAGTGCATAACCGGCGTTTGCAGTCAGCTACAAGCGTGGATGGAGAGGTGAGGCATTCTGACCGTTTTCAGGGTAAAGAAGGTGCTTCTACTTCTTCTTCTGCTTTTTTTGGGAAGGGCCCCCAACAATTTGTGGCACCGGGAGCGAAACCAAAGGCTCAAAGGACAAGGAACAATTAGTTTTCACTGACAAATTCCACAATTCAGTTTCACGTGACAACGTTGAAACCATTAGCTGTTCCTTGTGTTCGCTTGGTTTTAACATTCATGCAGAACACAACAGCATTAATTGTCTGACAGAAGACTGCTCTTGTAGTTCGAATCAAAAACACAACAACCATGTTGATGACTCTTTGCTGGTATGTACTTTTTGTCATTCTGAACATGAAGTGGACAATGGCAATGATTTATGCTTGTTGACAGACCTAACCTACTATATTACATCCGATTATAGTATTACTGAAAACACAAATGCTGGTAGTGACATAGTTAATGGTATGACTACTGAATACATTAATTTGGAGACAAATTTAAGTGTTTATCATGAAAATGAGGGTCCTGAATTTTTAATGTCTAATACAAACGGTAATGACAATTGTGAACATATGTTGGATGTTTTGATACAGTGTCTTGACAATCAAATGTTAAACAATGAAGGGCTTAGGCCCGAGATAGTCACTAATTGTAAGGGTGATTTCAACATTTATAATTATTCAAGGCTGGCTGTGAGTGAACAGCATGCTGATTTTTTAGCCAAAGGTTTCACCTTCGTTCCATGTAGGGTGGGTAACTTGGTGGAATCTATTATTGACTTAAAGAGATACACTAGGAAGTTAAATTTAAAAGTATGTTTTAACCAGGAGGCTGCAGTTGAAAATCAAACCAGGAACAATTGTGAAAAAGCTAGTACTTTTAACCCTCCATTGAACAAAACTGTTGAACTATTTGAAAGAATGTGTGAAAAGGCAATTAGAAACTGTTATATTTACACTGATAAGTTTGATTATTCTAATTTGACTGGGGAGGAAAAGCAGCTTATGCTTGAATTGATTAAAGATCCCACGGTCAGATTTATGAAACCAGACAAGGGCAATGGAGTGGTAGTTATGGACAAGAGACAATATTTAGATGGCATGAATAACATTCTACTTGATGAAGCCTATGAGGAAAGTTCCCTAAATGAGATTAGGGTGGCATATAAAGCATGTGCCCCCATTTTTGCCAACCTTATTATGTCTTATTGGGAGCAGGAATTTTTGATTAATAGTCAGTACATGTCTAATATTGCACACTATACCTGATTCTTGGATGATTTGTTTCTTCTTTGGAAAGGTACAGAAGACAGTTTAAATGAGTTTCTGGTATATATTAATGAACCGGTTGATTTTTAAAAATTTACCTATGTTTATAGTAAGAATAAAATTGTCTACTTAGATGTAGAACTTGAGATAGATTGGTGTAATATGAATTTTAACACCAGAATTCACCGAAAGTCCACATTCTCAAATTCCTATTTGGATTATGGGAGCTGGCTCCCGCACCATCAAAAGAGGGCCATAGTTAAAGGCCAGTTGGTGCGGGCTGCCAGAATGAGAGTTCTCATGTGGATTTTTTGGTAGAATTAGATTTTATTACACATATGTTTAAACAAAGGGGATATCCTGACTGTCCTTTGGATGACCTTGCTCATGAGGTAACCCACAAATGTAAACAAGGTTTTTATAGACCCATATTGGGCCACAGATTTGTGAGTACTAATAGATCTAGTAATGATAAAGTTTTTTACAACTCAGCCTTCATTTTGACATACAATGGCATGGCCAACATTATTATTGATGTGGTAAATGTCAATTGGGAGATTCTTCAATTTGATGCTAATGTCGGGTTGAAAGTTGGTAAAAACCCAAGACATGTTTTTAGGAGGGACAAATCTATAAAGAACATTTTGGAAAGTATTAGACATGAAGGCAGAATCAGTAGAAAAGTAGGTAATTTTAAATGTAATTCCTGCTCTTTTTATCCATTTATAATGGAAACTGAAGGTCAAATTAGGGTTAATCGGAAGACTGTCAATATTAGAGGCCACTACAATTGTAATATTAAAACTGTTGTGTATATGGCTAAATGTGGAAAATGTTTTAGCTTCTACATTGGGAAAACCTGTAGAAATTTTAAATTAAGAATAGGTGAACATCTGGGTGACATCAGACATTGTAGGGTTACTAGTGCTTTGTATAGACATATCAATGAAAATCCAACACATGATTTCAAATTTTTGGTTTTACAGCAGTTAGTGCTGGATGAACAGGGGTGCATTACAGATGTGCATTTGGATATGATAGAATTGAGATGGCAGTTGTTTTTAAATGCCTCTTGTTACCCAGGTATCAATAAAACTATAAGCATTGCTAGTGTTTTAAAACTTGATCGAATTTTATGTTAGGAAAGTTAACATGGATTTTATTTAATAATTTAACACATTATAATATTTTATGGTAACATTTATTTAGTTTTGTTATTTGCTATATGCAATATTTTTACTGCTGTAATTTGATGTGTATATATTGCTTTAAAATTTTTGGCGCAATTTTGAATGGTTAATTGAGGGGTGGGTATATATTTGGCTAGGTTTTTGTGCAATATTGTTCTAAGGAAGTCTCTGTAATAGAGAGGAAAGCGCTTAACTTCAATAAACTTGGTGTTCTTTGGATTGCTCACATTCTGCTGGTTGGTACAGTTGAGAGGTTTTGCCTATTATTACAATAATTGACCAACAATCCTTACATGAACATTGTACTTAGCAGTGAAACAGTTGTACTTAAACAGAATTGAACATAAACCTTGCAGCACAGTAGTTATTCTTTCATAAACAAGGCTCTTTTAACCACCAATACAGTTATATGAAAATTATCTGACAGCCACTTCACTTTCATATTCAGCTTATCACTAGTGCTGCATGAATTCTTTACAGTGTATGAAACTATACACTAGAACTGTGTTTCCACACTATAATGTTCTAAAGTTCACTTATTTTCAGTTTCCTACAGTAATGCTCAGTTAAGTATAGCTCCAGACTTAATACAAGCTCAAATAGAATAACATTAGCATTCTGTCAACATTCCACATGGTACTTACAAACAATGATAAAGTTTACAAACATGAGAGCCTACATTTCCCAATAGCAGCATCCAAAACCAGTATGCATCAGTCACTAGTATTTTTAACTTATACTCTGTGCAATAAAGACAAGGCAATGTACTTAAATTTAGAGGCATACACACATCTAGGACACCACAGTAGCCAAATCTAGCAGGGAAGATTTTAGATTTAAAAGATGGCTCCAAGCTATGAAAGTAGGGTAAAAAAACTTCTGATCTGCTATCAGTGGGCAGGCAAATAAAGAGTGGGAATGTGTGAGCCAATGAAATGCTAAGGAGAGCCAATGGGGGAGGGTTTGAAACACATGAGCCAAGGAACTCACTTCAGAGCACACAACACTGTTTATATATATATATATATATATATATATATATATATATATATATATATATATATATATAGCTATAGCAATGATGTGCAACAAATATGGGATATAATAATAAGAAACAACTGGAAGATCTTGTCAGCAGATGAAAACATCTGACGTATAGTGGGTGATGCACCAAGATTCTAGTTTAGGAGCAGAAAGAATTTAAAATAACTTCTATGTAAAGATAAACCTACAAGCAAGATGAACTCAGTCACTAAGATGATGGGAACGTTCCCATGTAGAAAATGTAAGGTATGTGGGCTTCTAAATTCCAAGAACTGTTTTGAACATCCTATTACTAGGAAGGAATATAAACTTATGCCAGTTGTAATACCAAGAACATTATTTATGTCATTAGCTGTAATGTATGCACTGTTTTTATGCTGGTAAGACCAACAGACCCTTTAAACAGAGGTTATTGTGCCCTTTAACTGACATCGGGCTAAAAAGTAAAAACATTGCTTTGTCACAACATATTATAAATTATCCTGGCCATAGTTTCAGTTTAATGATGCTTGAAGTATTGACTGAAGATGTGAGATAGAGGATCTTTGCAATTTGGCTTAGATTGTGGAAACTCACTGGATTGTTGACTTGCAGGCTGATAAACTGCCTGGACTAAATGGGATGTTACCTTTAAAACCTTTACTGAAAGAGTGGAGGCTGAAAAAGACTTTGATTGGCTAAGCCTCTGTTTAAATTTAATGAGCTAAGTCTAGTATGGTAGGATCTGATGAAGGCATTTTTGCCGAAAGAGCTTATCCAGTTACTTGACTTCATATTTTACTGTGTTTTTATTTTCCTTATCCTTGTTGATTTTTAGTATTAAATAGCTTTAAACCTCTCTGTGGTGGACAAGCTTTGCTTTATTTCTGCTGTTAAGTTCTAGTTTGGCAAGCTGCCTTTAACTGTCTGTGGTGTGTTTCTATCTGGATTTTCTTACAATTTGGTTGTAGTTCTTCATACCATTGATGGTATTCTTCTTCCTTCTTCTTTCAGCCTGTTTAAAAAATGTTATTTACTATTTTGACTTTTTTCTCTATTGAAATTTGATGTATAGTTATTATGGAAATATTTGTTACACAATGAGTGACAGCCCTGCAGGTTTCAAGAAATGTTTCAAATGTGGACATAAGTTGCCTATCTGGGAAGTACACTCTTTTTGTGTGTACTGCTTGGGTCCATTATACTTACAGGAAGATTGTTTGATTTGTCACTGATTTCATCTGTGAGCCTTAACTGAACATAAAAATAAATTGATATTAAAAGGTCTCCTTCCTTCCTGTTTTGGAGAAGCCATACCCCAGTCTCCAAAGTCAAAGCCTTCCACTTTGTCAAAATCTTCCTCACACTTTTCATAGAAATGGAGTGCAAACCATCTGGTCTCAACCCCGGATCAGAAAAAGATTAAACTTTCAGATCCAACTGCTCCTTCGGATCTTATGACTTCAAAAACGATTACGGTTCCGGCACAATCCAAGTCAGATCATACAGAATCTTCGGATCAGATATAGTCTTCAGAGACTGTATATTGTCCTCGTACTAGATATTCTCTGTCAGGTGACCCAGTGCCAGACAAGCTTCCATCACCATTTTTGCAGAGATCAGCATCCCCCTCCATTTACTCTACTTGTTCTTCCAAAAGTCTCACGGAAGAAGATATGAAGAGAGTGGCGAGGAAGATCCTCTCGGCTCAGGGGCAGATTGGTCTTCCCTCAGCACCTACCCTTCCGGGTCAGGTTGTTCGACCTTTCACCACACCACCCATGCAAGTTCCTCCTCTGACACCATCTGCTGTCTTAGAGTTTCAGGATCCCAGTCATCTGGATCCATTAGTCTTGGATCCAAGGATCTCTGTATCTTTGGATCCAAAAGCTTCTCTGAGACCTCCAATCTTTTCAGATCAGAAGAGCTCTTAGAGCCAAAGCCTGCCTACTGGGTCTGGGGTTCAGCATTTGACTATGAAGTTTTCAGAGCCATCTCTGTTCCTCAGTGCCTCGGCACTGGACAGTTTGGCTTTGGCTTCCTCCTCAAGGACAGTGCCAACTGATCAGAGACAGAGAACTATTCAGAAACCATGTTTCAAATATCAGAGCCCCTCTCTGGCTCCTTCACGCTCTGCTTTTGAGGCTGTGAAGAGAGTGTTTGCTGCCTCAGTAGCCCTGATGGAGCTTTCCCCCTTGGATCCTACCTATTCCACCATGATGCCCCAGTGTCTGGAGCCTCAACATTTTTCTCCATGGGACATTCTGTACCAAAACTGCTGGCTTTCTCTCAAGGAATTTTAATCCCACAGAATCCCACAGGAGTCCATCACTGAAGACATGGATTTTGACAAAGGTGAAGGGTCCCCATGGTCACCTCTTGAAGATGTCCCCTTCGGAGATATACTACAAATCCTGAAACAGGTGGCTGGACATCCTCCAACCCTACATCAGAGGAATCCATTCTCCTAGAGGCTTTTGGTACAGGACCCTCTACTTTCTGGGTGACTCTGCCCACCAACAAGCTTGTGGACACGATCTCTAGGTGGGCATGGAGGGTACCTGACTCCATAGAACCAATACCTCGGAGACCAGACAGGATAATGGCACCACCTGGGGACAGACAGTTATGGAGAAAAGGGGTTGCAGTTGATTCCATGGTCCGTGCGGTAGCCACAAAGAAGGAGCTAGCTGATGAGAGTTCCACTGTCATTCCCCCAACAGGGGGTTGTGGGCAATGGACAGACTGGGGAAGCATGCCTTTGCTTCAGTGACTTTTGCATTATGATCACTGAACTACCTGGCACCTTTTGTTAGACTTCAGAGAGATTTGACCAAAGAGTTATCAAATAGTCTTTCAGGAACCATATTGGCAGAGGTTAAGGATACAGTAATTTCTCAGTTGGCAACCCTACAGGCTATATCCAATAGTTCCATGAGGTTAATTTCCAACTTAGCGGAACAAACCTCAAGAGCTCTGGTTTCAGGCATTTCCATGGGAAGGCATGCCTGGATGCACTTATGTGACTTTGCGGAGCATTCAAGTCCAATTTTGTCAATGCTCCCTTTAATGGAACAACACTTTTTGGCCCTAAAGTAAAAGAAACACTATCCAGGTGAGAGAAAGATGGTAAGCCCTTGTCTTCTGTGGGCATAAGTTTTTCAGCTCCCCAGAGATCCTTCTCCAGGAATCAATGGGTTAGCCAGAAAATGTGGTTCAAAAAATCCCAAGGTCCATTCCATGACACAAGGGGGGAGCTCTAATGGACATTGATGCCCTCATGGCAGAGGTGGCCTACAAAACCAGGGATCATAAGAGTCTTTCTTTGATAAACCCTATCAGCACTCCTGAATGGAGGCCTTGCTGTCCACCTCTGGAGACAGTCAGGGAAGATTGTCCCTACACCAGAGAGCATGGTTACAATTAACATAAGATACTTGGGTGTGGAGGATTATATCCAGAGGTTATATAATACCATTTTCCCTTCCACCCCTTCCCAGAAAAAGCCTCAATATTCCACCCAGTCAGAGGGATCAAGCAACAATTCATATTCAAAATTTGCTAGTAAAAAGAGTCACACAAGAGATCCCACCAGACCAGATAGGATACAGAATTTACTCAAGGTTCTTTTTAGTGACAAAAAAAGACACGGGACTGGAGACCAATTCTGAATCTCATAATCTAAGCAAGTCTGTTCAATGAACCAAGTTCCAGATGGTTATGGTTCAGTCCATTCTCTCCTTTCTGGGCGTGGATGACTGGATGTGTTTGACAGATTTTCAGGATGCCTACTATCACATAAAAATGAACAGGCAGTCCAGGAAGTACCTACTCTTCCAGCTGGGAGCAAGTCATTTACAATTCAGAGTACTGTCCTTTGGACTCACCACAGCCCCCAGGGTGTTTACCAAATGCATGGCAGTAGTAGCAACACACCTCAGACTTCAGGGATTCTGGGTGTTTCCCTACCTAGATGACTGGCTCATTACTGCTCCAACCAGGCATCGACTCATACAGTCAAGAGATCAGTTTCTCCACACCTGTGCTGTCCTAGGAATAGCCATAAACTACAACAAATCACAACTTCAACCAGCTCAAACATTGGAATTTATTGGAGCACTGCTCAACACAAAGATGGCCATTGCTTCCCTTCCACCACACTGAGTTCTAACTGTAAAGTTACAGGTCAAGAAGATTGTAGACAATGCATCAATCTCATGGCTGCAGAGATAACCTTAGTTCTGTTGGCCAGGTTTTACATGTGGATGTTGGCTATTCAATGGTCAATCTTCCATCAATCAATGTTGTATTAGATAAAAATTATCAACACTTGCAGAAGAAAGCTCTGTTGTTGGATCCAGTCTGATCAACTGCTCCATGGTCACCCATTCATTCCCCAACAACCTAAGGCCATATTGACCACACATGCTTCCCAGATAGGGTCGGGGGCATTATTTGGGGAAGACAATCCAGGGGAGCTGGTCCCCGAAGAGACCAATTTGCATATAAATGTCCTAAGGATGAGAGCAATGGTCTTGGCATTGTGAGCATTTCAAGATGTTCTCCCCTCTGGGACTATTGCGATTAAAATGGACAACATGTCAGTTATCTGGTACATCAACAAACAGGGGGGAACCAGATCTTACCCATTGTGTCAAGAAGCACTCAGGATCTGGCACTGAGTGATCTTTTCAGACCACTTTTTTTTAGCGACACATTACAGGGCAATCCAACATGATTGTGGACAAACTGAGCAGTGCATACTACTCCCACACAAGTGGTCCCTCAATGAGAAGGTGCCGGATGAGATTTTCCATTGATGAGGCCAACCATGTCGTGATCTTTTTGCCTTTCCCCTAAACAACAAGTGCAGCAACTACTTTGCCCTAATTCCCCCATGGAGACAGTCACTGAGGGATGCTCTACTTCATGATTGGCCTCCCTATCTACATTATGCATTCCCACCAATCCCATTGATTCCAATATTTCTTCAGAAAGCTGCCAGGTCAACAGTGATCTTCATTGCCCCCTATTGGCCTTGACAAATTTGTTTTCCCTTCCTATGGGCTCACCTGGTTCAACCACCATAGAACCTAGATCTAACTCCAGACATCCTGTCTAACCCGGATATACCAAACCTCAAGCTGACTGCTTGGCTTCTCCAGTTCCCTTAGTAGCCAGACAATTTATGCTCTCATCACCTGTCTGACATATAATTGTCTTCTCATAAACCCTCAACAAGGAAAACATATTCAAATAAATGAAAAAGGTTTGTCATATGGGTTCAGCAGCATAAACCTGACCCCTTTTCAGCATCTATTTATCACAGCTTAGATTTCCTTGCTCACCTTTTTCAAAATGGTGCTAGTACCTCAACCATTAGGGTACAGTTAGCAGTAATTTCAAATTACCATACAGGATTGAATGGCACACACATAGCTTCTCACAAATTGAGGAAAGCCTTCTTAATAGGGACACTCCTTCTAAAGCCTCCTTTTAAAGACCCTACACCTCCATGGGACCAAACTTTAATACTGCAGTCTCTCACACAACCTCCCTTTGCACCAACAGCTACATGTGACCTTAAATATTTCTCATGGAAGACTACTTTCTTGGCTGCCATCACTTCCACAAGAAGAATTTCTGAGATCCAAGCACTATCTTCTAAACCTCCTTACTTGGTTTTTCACAAAGATAGAGTGACCTTACGTACGTTCCAAAGATGGTGTCAGAATCCAACATAAATAGTACTATCAATTTGTTAGGGGGGTTTTTTCCTAAATTTACCAACAAAGGAGAATATATCTTACATTTACTGGATGCTCATAGACAATTGTGATTCTATCTGCCACAACAGTCAGGAAATCCTTCTATGTGGCACACCTCATCACTAAGTGCTTTTCATCCAGAAAAAAGGAGGTCATTGTCCCACTGTACTCATCCCTCATTAGACCCATTATAGAATACAATGCCCCGTTTGGTATGTACCTCTCAAGACATCTACAACAAATAGAAAGGCTGCAGAAATACCTCACTAAAAGAATCACAGGCCTAAAGCAGATGCCCTAGGCTGACCGCCTTAAAAAACTCCAACTATACTCTGTCGCATATCGTCTACTCAGAGGCGATCTCTGCTTAACATACAAGGCCATGTCAAACCCAGAGCTGTTGGACATGCTACACTTAAAGAAATCCCAATCCCTCAGAGCCACACACTCCAGGGATCTAAACCTTGTCATCACAATAAACAAAACATGCTGGAGGGATAGGTTCCTGACCCAGAGACTCCCCAGACTCTGGAATAGATTGCCCATACATGTCAAGCAGAGTGCCTCTTTGGCCCTCTTCAAAAGGAACTTTGACGATTGGATGGGAGAAAGGAAATTCACCCCGGGGATCACGTCAGTCGCCTTGCTAGACAGGGGTTCAGGGAAGTAAATAGTGTGGGAATAAATAGCCAGGGAATTGTTATGGCTAGGCTTGTATAGGCCCTAGGGCTGATAGCCTAGTACCAACCTATGAACCTATGCACAGAACAGAAAAAATTCAAAAAGCAGACCAACTATTTGTTTCCTTCACTGGACCAAAATTGGAAAAATCGATTTTTAAAGTTACTCTATCAAGGTGGTTAATAAATTTCATCTCCTTTGTCTATAATAAATTAGGCATTTATCTTACACATCCATTGAAAACACACTCCACCAGATCTCTGGCTACTTCCACAGTTTTTCAATCTAGGATGTCTATGGATGACATCTGTGCAGCAGCAACTTGGGCTACTCCTCATACCTTTATCACTCATTACAAACTGGATATGGTCTCCAGAGGTAGGAGATCATTTAGTTCTATGGTGCTCAGAAATACCCTTGCTTGAGTCTGCCCTGGATGCAAATATCTAGGGACCCTGTCCCATTCGTGAGGACAGAATGAAGATTGACAACATCAGATAAAGAAGTTATGTACTCATCATAACATTCCATCTGTGTTGTTGATCTTCATTCTTTCCTCCCCTCCCCTCCTACCTACCCCTGCCCATGACTTCTGGGGGAATGAACAGTTACACGGTCTCTGAACAGGTACATTTATATGTATATATGACTCTGGATATTGCTTCCCATAATTCTCTTTATCCTTTCTACATTATATAGCAGCAAACAAGGTCTAAGGTAATTGGCAGGGTGCATTGTGGGTAAGGGAGAACCTCGAGAGATGCGGCGGCTGTGAGCTGTAGCATCAGCTGAGTTGGATCAGATCCAAACCCCTTCATGAGGAAAGAATGAAGATCGACAACACAGATGGAACATTATGGTGAGTACATAACTTCTTTTTATATGGATTTAACTTCAACATTTGATAGGGTAATACAGCAAATACTGATCAATAAATTAGAACAACTAGGTATTGCTTTACTTTTGATAAGATGGATACTGAATGGCTTACAATAGGACATGGCAAATATCATACAGCAATTGAACAGGTGAAATTCTTGCTTACAGTCAAGGTGTCCCCTCACAGGGCTCTGTCCTGGGCCCATACTTTTTTAGATTGTATCTTTCAGACCTATCTTTTTGATCTGAGGTGTTCTACATTCTGGATGCAGATGACTTGAAATTAGGTAAACTGATTACATTTGTTACAGATAGGGCATGTCTACAAAAGAACTTGACTAAATCAACCATTTGGGTACAGAAGAGTAATATGCTAATATATACATCAAAAACTAAGCATATGAGATTTGGGGGACATAAATTTAAAGGTGAATACAGCACACAATCATTAAAACTGTGGATTCATTTAAAGACCTGGGTATATGAGTAGATCCAGCTTTGCCTTTTTCTAATCATATCAACCAATTGGTTAATGATAGATCTGATGCTGTCTTCTTCATTCTTTCTCAATGAATGGGTTATGGATCTGATCCTTAAATCCAACTCGGCTACATACTTCAGACATAGGATCCAACTCTCGAGCTCCTCCATCTACCCATAATGCCGTAGTCCATCCCACTACCTCAGATTTCATTTGCTGCCATTGCGCACAAACAAAGGATTCTTCTGTCATAGCATTTGCAATTGTTACTGACACTTCTAAAGTATGAAAAGTTTAATTCTTTCTAATTTCGTTCTCCATTTTGTTATACCTTCCTCTTAGTCACTCAGTTCTTTTGCATCAGGTTTTCTTATTATTTTAATAGTAAATTCTTTCATTTACTATTGTTGGTATTTTCTCTTTTTCTCTCTCCTCTATTTTTTCCTACCCTATTCAATAGGATAATTCTTCTATACCACTGCTGGTATTCTCTTTGTCTTAATATAATATATAAAAATATTTTTACTTTTGGTATATGCTTTACCTTTCAACAGTTTATTTCATGCTGTCATGGCTAACAAACTGACAGTTTTAAAAAAATGCACTTCTTATGGGCATAAAACCCCTACCTCAGATGCCCACAGGGAGTGCATTTACTGCTTGGGGACAACTTACTTAAATACGATCTGCTGAATCTGCGCAGCCTTTAAATCTCATGCCATAGCTAACAGGAGAAACAAACTGGTGCTGAAGGATTTCCTTCCTCCCTCATCTTCTTCATCTTCAGGGACTCAAACTCCCAGCAAGTCATCAAAAGCTCCATCGAAGCATAGGAAGCAGTCATCTCCAAAGTCACCCAAGACTCCATCATTACATTCTGAAGTCACTAAATTGTTGGATCCAAGTCCATCGGATCTGAAATGACATACAGTGGATCCTAAGCTCTCAGATCCAAAACCGTCGGATCTGATCATGATTTCTACTAGTCTGACCACTCAAGTTATGGATCCTAAGCCTTCAGATCTAAAGCCTAGTACTGCATACACTCCAAGGATTCATTCCTCTGAGTTCTGCATTGAGCCTAGGCTCCATGCTCCATTCATAGAGACCACAAAAAAGTACCTCAGTCAACCACATCATCCATTAGGTCCTCCAGAAGTCTGGCTGAAGTGGATGTGGATAGGATGATGCATAAGTTCCTCAGAGCTCAGATCCATATGGGGGTTATCTTGGCTCCATTCCCTATTGGATCTGTGAGTCATCTGTCCACTACTCACACAGTCTTATCTCCTTCTCCAATCTGACTTTCAGTTTTGGATCCCAAGGATCTGTCAGCTGAGAGTTCTGGAGTCTGATTCAAAGAGATAATTACTTCTTCAACTCCGACAGCTTCCCTGACCAGTTCTGTACTTATACCTTCAGATTGGAATGGGTCCTGGAGCTGAAGTGTCGGTGTCAGATCCATGGGACTGTGGTCAACTCTGATGTTGTTGAATCCATCCCTGCCCCTTGGAGCTTTGGCTGTGGACAGCTCAGGTCCGGCTCTCTCCTCCAGGCATGGATTGGGTTTGAGTCATGATGTCCCTGTACTGGAACATTCAGCTCCAGTAAGGGTGGCCAAGGCTTCTCTGGGTCCATCTGCCTTTGAGGTTGTGGAAAGGGCTTTTTATCTTTCTAAAGATCCGGTCTCTCACTCTCAGTGATCCAACCCCAACCCCTCTTTGGTTCTGAGCTCTGAGTCTATCAGGCCTATTACACTGGTATAGAAAGTTCCACCTAGCTTCCAGTCAGTCCCCATGGAGGAACTCCTCCTCTCTTCTGATACCTTCCCTAAACAGCCCTCCAAGGAGGTCCATCAGGAGAGGATGTGCAAAAGGAGGCAAATAGATTCCCCAATGGAATCTCTCACTGAAGATATTCATTTTGAGGAAGGAGAAGGCTCCCCCAGATCACCACCTGATGATGTCTCCTTTGGAGACATATCAGGGATCCTTAAACAAAAAGGTGGCTGGTCTTTCAATAATCCGTCTCCAGAGGAGTCAGTATTTTTGGAGGCTTTTGGTTCTGGCTCATCTACATCTTGGGTGGATGAGTTTATTGATCTGGTCTCTCACTGGGCATGGAAGGAGCCAGATTCCATTCAGCCAATACTGTATCATGTGGACAAGTTATTAGCCCCTCCAAAAACCCCACTGGAGCATAGGAGTCCCTGTAAATGCAATGGCTGTGGCAGTAGCAATCAAAAAAGAGCTAGCAGAGCAAAGCTCCCTTGTTCATCCCCCTAACAGGGAGTCTAGGGTGCTGGACAGATTTGGAAAACATGTATTTGCTTCAGCAACCTTCGCCCTGAGGTCTCTGAACTACCTGGTATACTTTACAGGGCTACAGAGAGATATGACAAAAGAACTATCAAACTCTCTCTTGGAGTCTATGTCTGCACAGGATTTTAAAAGATCATCTTCTCAGCTGGCCTTTCACTTGTCAATTTCCAGTGCATACATCAGGTTAATCTCTCATGCAGCAGAAGGTGTCTCACAGGTGGCCAGTTCAGGCATTGCTGTAAGAAGACATGCCTGCATGTGGCAATGTGACTTTGCGGAGCCTTTCAAGGCATCTTTCATCAAGGCTCCCTTTGATGGAACATCCTTGTTTGGTCCTTCTGTGAAAGAAATGCTTATCCACAGTAAACAAGAAAGAAAGACCCTGGCTGCCATGGGAATAAAGTTTTCTACCACTGAACTTTCTCTAGAAATCAGAGGTGATAAGCAAATGTGGTTCTGCAAATCTCAGGGACCTTTCCAGGATCCGTGCAGAGACAACTCCTTCAGAGGCAGAGGTGGGAGTTTTAATGGTAGACATCACTCTCAAGGCAGTGGAGGCCCACAAAATTAGGGTTTCCAAGATTCCTTCCTGGAGAGACCCTTCAGTGCTGCCCAACTACTCATCTCTGGAGGCAGTGAAAGGATGCTTATACTTACACCCAGACACTTGGGATGCTATAACAAAAGATTTGTGGGTACTAAAAATGATATCCAGAGGTTATTTCATAGCATTTTTTGTAGCCCTCAAATTCCAAAAGAAGCAGACTTCCCAATGTTTTACCCAGTCAGAGGAAGGCTGCAGCACAAAAAATTCAAAAGCTGTTAGACAAAAGAGTCATCCAGGAGGTCCCATCAGACCAAACAAGATTTGGAACTTACATTTCTTTTTAGTGTCCAAAAAGACAGGGGATCTGAGACCAATCTTGGATTTAAACAAAGTAAATCACTACATGAAAAAGTCAAAGTTCCAAATGGTCATGGTCCAGTCCATTCTGCCATTTCTACAAAAGGATGATTGGATGTGTTCCATAGATCTTCAGGATGCATACTATCCCATCAAAATAGACAGGCACTCCCAAAGATACTTACACTTTTGGCTGGAAGCCAGTCATAACCATTCAGAGCCCTGTCCTTTGGACTCACCATAACCTCCATGGTGTTCACCAAATGTATAGCAGTGGTGGCAGCTCATTTGAGATTGAAGGGATTCTGAGTGCTTCCATATCTAGATGAATGGCTCCTCATTACCCCTACCATGCATCCTCTACAAGAATCCAGGGACAATTTGCTCCAGATATGTCACTCACTAAGTATCACAGTCAATTATGCAAAATCAAACTTCAGACCGGTATAGAGCCTGGAGTTCACTGGTGCATATTTGGACACGACAACACAAATTGCCTCTTTGCCTACTTATTGCATAGACATACTCAGATCTCAAGTTCATTAAATTCTAGCTCACCTGTCTTCTCCAGCCAGACTAATCTCCAAGCTTTAGGGTCTATGGCAGCAGCAACAGTCCTTCTTCTTTTAGCATGTTACTTTATGCATGTTCTTCAATGGACTCTGGCTGCTCAATGGTCTCTTCTTTGACAACCCCTATCTTTTCTAGTCAAGCTTACACCAATATACATAAACCATATTCACTGGTGGATCCAGTCAGATGACATTTACCTAGGCCAGCCCTTTGTTTTTCCTCCCCCACTGGCCACAGTGACTGCAGACACTGCCCAGTTAAGGTGTTGGGGGCATTACTTGGGAAGGACGTTCCAAGGCACGTAGTCTCCCTAAGAGACCAATTGGCATATCAACATCCTGGAGATGAGAGCAGTCCTTTTGGTGTTGCGAGCTTTTCAAGATGCTCTTTCTCTAGGGACTATTGTGATTCAAATTGACAACCTGTCTGTAGTCTGGTACATCAATAAAAAGGGGAACCCAGTCTTAACATCTCTGCTGGGAGGCTATGAGTGTGGCAATGGATGATCTCCTTCAACTGCTTTCTAGTAGCTATGTACATTCTGGGGAATCCAACATACTAGCAGACAAACTAAGCAGGTCCATTCTGATGCTTCATGAGTGTTCTCTCAGTCAGTGGCAGAGGAAATTTTATGTCATTGGGGCCAACCTTGCTGCAACCTGTTTGCATTGCAGGCATTCTGTCCTGATCACTCTCTGGGGGGGGGGTGGTCACAGAGAGATGTTCTAGTCTACAGTTGGCTATCCAATTTACTTTACATCTATCCCTAACTTACTTTGATCCCAAACTTTCTTCAGAAAGCAATTTGGTTAAAGATCTGAGTCATCCTCATTGCTCCTTTCTGGCCTTGCTAGGCGTGTTTCCCCTTCCTTTGGTCTCATCTTCATTATCCTCCATGGATACTGGATCCAACTCCAGATCTTCTCTCACACCCCTCAGGGATAAGTCATCTCATCATCCCAGTCCTCAAACTAACAGCATGGTTTCTCCAGTTCCAGTGATAATGAAACAGCCCAGGCTTTCTTCCCCAGTACGTACCATTTTGTCATCACAAAAGGATTCCACCAAAAAGGTTTACAGGAGCAAATGGAAACTATTTTCCCTTTGGGAATTAAGAAACAACATTGACCCTTTTACTGCCCCTGTGTCTACTGCTCTTGATTTTCTGGCTGCTCTTTTCAGAGAAGTGGCTAGTTTTTCTACAATTAACCTACAGTTGGCAGCCTTATCAAATTTTTATACAGGAGATAAAAATATTGTTTGGCTTTTCCAAAGTTATGTAAAGCTTTCTTGAAAGGCACTTTTCTCCTTATACCTCCAATAAAGAATCCTTCACCTCACTGAGTATTGACTGTAGTACTACAAGGTCTGACTCAAAAACCCTTTGAACCTTCTGCAAAAAATGATTTAAAGTATCTATCATGGAAAACATCCTTTTTAGCAGCTATCACTTCTGCTAAAAGGATTTCTAAACTCCAGGCTCTTTCATCAAATACTCAGTACATTATTTTCCATAAAGACAGGGTTACTTTATGAACTAACCCTTCCTTTTTACCTAAAGTGGCTTTTGCATCTAACATTAATCAATCCATTCATTTACCAGTGTTCTTTTCAAATTTTTCAAACAAAGGAGAATACATGCTACATATTCTAGATGTACACAGGCAATTAGGTTTTTATTTACACAGAACTAAACAAAACAGAAAATCAGACTAGCTGTATGTCTCCTTCTCAAAATGTGGACTGGGTTATCCAGTATCTAAAGTTACATTGGCTAAATGGATAACTGATTGCATTTCTTTGATCTATTCCCAACAAGGCATTTCTCTACCAAGACTGCCTAAAACACACTCAACTAGATCCATGGCCACTTCACCTGATTTTTAGTCAAGAATGTCTATTGATGATATTTGCACAGTAGCTACATGGTCCCAGTGCTCATACCTTTGTCACTCATTACAAATTAGACCTAATCTCCAGAAGCAGAGCTGTCTTTGGTTCAGCGGTTCTCTGGAATATCCTTTCATGAGTGTTACACAAGGTTCACATAGCTGGGGACTCTGCCCCATTCATTGAGGAAGAATGAAAAGGGCAACATCAGATTTAAAAGTTATGTAATGACCATAACTAGGCATCTGTGTTGTCCATTTTTATTCTTCCTCAACTCCCTGCCTTCCATCCCTCTTCCTATAGTCCTCTGAAGTGATCTGTTTTTTCATATTGGAACGTATAGTTCTGGGTTTGAGTCTTATTCTTTATCTCTCCCTTTCTTTAACTTATTAATGGGGTCCTTATGGCAACAACCTCAATCTGAGGCACCAGGGATTGGAATAAGTCATTACGAGTAGAGGGATAATGTCAAGAGTTAGATCAAAAGTCTAAAGTATGCTGCCAAATCAGATCCGAGGACTGGATCCATAACCTATTCATTGAAGAAGAATGAAAATGGACAACACAGATGACTAGTTATGGTGAGTACATAATGTTTAATTATAGAACTATAGGTTGTATAAAAAGATTTATAAAGTCTAGAAAATCAGAAATGATGACGTCATTGTTTGTTAGTTACATTAGAATCATACTTGAGTATTGAATAACAATATAGAAAACTTAAAAGAAAACAAGCATAAATAAACTTGAAAAAGTCAGCAGAAATATAACAAAGGCATCCAAGGATGTGAAAATTTAAGTTATCATGAAAGTGTAAAATATATGAACTTCTACAGTGCCTCATATAGATATTTAAGAGAAGACCATATTCAGGTATATGGAGCATTTAGAGACAACTAGCTCTGGGAACGTTTGGAGTTATCAAAAAGTAGTAGAGAATCATCAGACGACCTGGATTCTAAAGGAATGAAAAGTACACTAATTAGTTCTCTGAGAGAGCAGTTGATGCATGGAATAGAGTACCAAATTACATTAAACAAGCACTAGTTTAAATATTTTTAAGAAAAGCCTGGATACTTATTATGGGAACAGCTGATATGATGTTGTCAATTTTATTCATTCCTCAAGTGATGGCTTTTGGATCTGACTCAGATCTGACTTAGCCACCTTTTCCAGATCCTTGGATCCAACTCTCAAGTCCCTCCCTTTACCCATAATGCCTCCCCAACCTAAGATATCTCAGATCTCATTTGCCACCACATCGCTTCAGATACTGATACACTCCCTCTCAAACTATTGGGTGATTTTCACAAAAAGTAGTGAGTTTTTCTCAATTTAAATTTCAGTTTGGACTATCCCTTGAGCTTTTTTGCCTGTCCTCCCTTACTTATGGAATTTCTTGGATTCTAATCATCAGGCTTTTATTTTTTCCCTTCAATATAACCTCCAGTATTACCTTGAGTACTATTGTTGGTACCTTTACCTTTCCTTTCTCTTCCCTTTCTACCCATTAGAGGGCATTTCCTTATACCATCATTGTTAAGTTAATAATTTGCTGTTAAAAAAAAAAAAATATATATATATATATATATATATATATATATATATATATATATATACATATATATGGGTCTAGGTTATAACGTCGACAGATGGGAAGACCGACAGCAAAATCACCGACGCGAGAAGATCGACGGATGAAAACACCGACGCGGAGAACACCGAGATGGGGAAAGGATGTGTAAGTATGCGGTAGTGACGGACGTTAGGGTGCGAGTAAGGTAAGTGTGCGATGTTGGCGGTCTGTAGGGGTAGGGGTGGGTTAAGTGAGTTAGGGTTAGGGTGTGAGTTAGGTAAGGGTGCAGTAGTGAATGTTTTGGGTTAGGGGCGGGTTAAGTGAGTTAGGGTTAGGGCGCGAGTTAGGTAAGGGTGCAGTAGTGAATGTTTTGGGTTAGGGGCGGGTTAAGTGAGTTAGGGTTAGGGCCCAGGTTAAGTAAGGGTGCAGTAGTGACTTTGTTTGGGTTAGGGGCGGGTTAAGTGAGTTAGGGTCAGGGAGCGGGTTAGGTCAGTGTGCGATAGTGACGGACCTTAGGGTTAGGGTTTCGGTTAGGGTAGTGGATAGTTGTGTATGTAAGGTTTAGTGTTTGTTTGTTAGGATTTAGGTGTGCTTGTGTTGTGTGTGTGGTTTTTGGTCAGGGAATTTGTTTTGTTTATTGGTTGTTGTGATGATGTGTTGAGTGTGTGTGGTGTCGTGTTTGTGAGCTGTCGATGATGTGGTGTCAGTGATGTCGTTGTCGATGTTGTGTGCTGTCGGTGTTATAACCTAGAACCATATATATATATATATATATATATATATATATATATATATATATATATATATATATATATATCCCCTTCATAGGATTGAAACCTCAGAACATCAAACCTCTGATCATCGCAGACCAGAGGACTGAAGTTTTGAAATATCGAACCCTGTAAATGGAGATCGCCATACAGTGCAGAACGGGAGCTTTACTGTTCTCTTCACTGTAGTACGATCTCAGAGTTGGTATATTTAAGTAGCAGGGGTGTTGGGGTGCAGGGGGGCAAGTGTGAAATAATTTTTCACATTTTAGATTTTTTTTTGTAGGTTCGATATTTCAAAACTTCAATCATCTGGTCTGCAATGATCAGAGGTTTGATGTTCTAAGATTTTAATCATATGGAACCCATATAATAGCCATTTCTGCCTTTCTTTTCAAATATTTTTGTTGGCTAAAAACTAGTGTCTCTGCTCATTATGGCAAAAAAGCCAACTGGATTTAAAAAAATGCATTTCTTGTGGGCACAAGATTCCCACGTCTGATGCCCACAGGGAATGCATCTATTACTTGGGTGCTGCCCATTTGGATTCTGACTGCTCGATTTGTAATAGTTTCAATACCAGAACACTTACAGATAGAAGGAATAAATTAGTTTTGAAGGGCCTCCTTCCTTCTGCCTCCTCTTCTTCTCCTTCAATTGGGACTCAAACCCCCTCCAAGAAGTCTGACAAAGGAAAGCCTGATTCAGCTTCTAAAGATACCGGGAAAAGGTCTCCTGATCCATCTCTAACTTTGGCAAAAACCTTAGACCCACCATAAAAAATTTCAAAAAGTCAGATCCGACTCCCTCAGATCCTACTTCCTCAAAAGCAAAATTTCTTCAGATACCGTCACCCCAACACTCACAAGATATGATACCTATCTGACTTCCTTCATCCTTTCTACAAGACTCTCCATGGAAGCACTCCAGGCTGCCATCTACCAGCTCTTTGCTTAGGTCCTCAAGGAGCTTGTCTGAGGCCTAAATGGATAGGATGATGAGGAAATTCCTTAGAGCTCAGATTCAGATGGGGGTAATTCTGGCTCCGGCTCTCATCAGACCCATGAACTTGCCCATCACTGATTTTCACTTAGTTTCTTTATTTCTCTAATCTATCCCATGGTTTCAGAGCCTTTGGATCCAAGATCCCTGGGGGTGTCCTCTTCAGATCAGAAGACAGGTTGCACTTTGACTCCAACTGCTTCCCTAAGCCATCTTGCTCTGATTCTTTTGGAGCTGGAGGACTCTAGGAGACAAAGTGTTAATGGTAGATCCAGGGGGGTTGGGATCAGCTCCAAAATGATCAGAACCATCTTTGCATCTCAGTGCTTTGGTGCTTTACAATTTGGGACCAACTCCATCCTTGGGAGGATGGCCTTAGGGGATTTTGTCAGCACAGGGGACTCTGGCTCCAGTGTTGCTGGCTTTAGTCTTGCTTAGGCCCTCTGCCTTTTAGATTGTGGAGAGACCATTCATTCATTCATTCATTGGCGAGATAGGACATCCTTTCCCTCTTGAGATCTCATTTCTCTACCACCTTTGGGTCTTAGTTCTGAGCCTTGTACTTCTGTTCCAGTGGGGCAGCCAACCTGTTCAAGCCTCCAGTCAATCCCTCAGGACTCCCTTGTCCCTTCTGATACCTCACCAGACCATCCCACTTGATGAAGTTCCTCTGAAGAGAATGTGTAAAAGGTGACAACACATAGCTTCCTATCAGGAATCTCTCACTGAGGGCACAGACTTCAATGAAGGGGAAGGGTACCCCAGATCTCCACCTGAGGATGTCTCTTTTGAAATCATACTTGAACTTCTAAAAAAAAAAAAGGTGTTTGGTCAACTGACACCCCATCCCAGGAGGAGTTGGAGTTTCTGTAGGCCTTCAGGTTTGGCCCAGCTATGTCTTGAGTGACTCCCCTGGCTGATGAACTAATATAGCTTGTCTCACACTGAGCATGGAAGAAAATTGATACTGTGGAGCCTATCCCCAAGCACCCAGATAAAATTTTAGCCCCCCCTCTTAAGGACAGAGCACACTGGAGCAAGGGAGTACTGGTAGATGGCATGATTGTGGCAGCAGCTACTAAGAAAATCTTGCAGAACAGAGCTCATCCGTCCATCCTCCTAACAGGGAGTCTATGGCCTTGGACAGATTTGGTAAGCATGTTTATGCTTCAGCAACCTTTGCTCTGCAGTTGTTGAATTATCTGGCACACTTCACAATGTTGCAAAGAGATTTGACTAAAGAGCTCTCCAAATCTCTTTCCAGGTCCATATCTGTGGAAGACCAAAACAAAATCTCCTCATAACTGACTACCTTTCAGTCCATATCTAACACATCCACAAGGTTGATATCATATGCTGCAGAGGGTACCTCATGGGCAGTGGGTTCTGGATTAGCCATCAGGAGACATGCCTGGATGCACCTATGCAATTTTGTGGAGCCCTTCAAGTCTTCATTCATCAATGCTTCCTTTGATGGATCTTCCTTATTTAGCCCAAACATGAAAAACAATCTCCAGAAGTGAGCAAGATAGAAAGATCCTGTCTCCCATTGGGATGCATTTTTGTACTCCTCAGAAACCATTTTCCCAGAATCAAAAAGGAGGTAGAAAGATGTGGTTCCACAAGTCCCAGGGGTCCTTTCCAAGACTAATGAAGAGATAGTTCTCTCTCAGTTCTCTCTGGAGGAAGTTGGGGAGCATTTTTCTCTGAACCCCAAAGCCTGGGCATCTATCACAAAAGATTCCTTGGTGCCAAGAATTATATCCAGAGGTTATTCATACCATTTTCCCAAACTCCCCCTTTAAAAAGGAAAAGAATCCCAGTGTTCCACCCAATCAGAAAGAGGTGACAGCCTTAGAAATAGAAAAGCTGCTAAAAAAAAAAAAAGTCATCCAGAAGGTTCCCCCAGACCAGATAGGATTTGGAACCTACTCAAGATTCTTTTTAGTACCAAAGAAAACAGGGGAATTGAGACCTATTCTGGATCTCAGCAAATTAAGCTAATATGCTCTTGCTCCCACCCTACATAACTAACTCTGGCTATTTTCATTCTCCTTCTATTTACTCCAGCAAATTTCCTTATTATTTTCCCATAGCACACACATTATTATTCATATGGTATTTGTTTCCTTATTATTTTCCCGTAGCACACACATTATTATTCCTATGGTATTTGTTTCCTTATTATTTTCCCCTAGCACACACATTATTATTCCTATGGTATTTGTTTCTTTACTATTTTCCCCTAGCACACACATTATTATTCCTATGGTATTTGTTTCTTTATTATTTTCCCCTAGCACACACATTATTATTCCTATGGTATTTGTTTCTTTATTATTTTCCCCTAGCACACACATTATTATTCCTATGGTATTTGTTTCTTTATTATTTTCCCCTAGCACACACATTATTATTCCTATGGTATTTGTTTCCTTATTATTTTCCCCTAGTACACACATTATTATTCCTATGGTACTTGTTTCTTTATTATTTTCCCCTAGCACACACATTATTATTCCTATGGTATTTGTTTCCTTATTATTTTCCCCTAGTACACACATTATTATTCCTATGGTACTTGTTTCTTTATTATTTTCCCCTAGCACACATTATTATTCCTATGGTATTTGTTTCCTTATTATTTTCCCCTAGTACACACATTATTATTCCTATGGTACTTGTTTCTTTATTATTTTCCCCTAGCACACACATTATTATTCCTATGGTATTTGTTTCTTTATTATTTTCCCCTAGCACACACATTATTATTCCTATGGTATTTGTTTCTTTATTATTTTCCCCTAGCACACACATTATTATTCCTATTGTATTTGTTTCTTTATTATTTTCCCCTGGCACACACATTATTATTCCTATGGTAATTGTTTCCTTATTATTTTCCCTTAGCACACACATTATTATTCCTATGGTATTTGTTTCCTTATTATTTTCCCCAGCACACACATTATTATTCCTATGGTATTTGTTTCCTTATTATTTTCCCCTAGCACACACATTATTATTCCTATGGTATTTGTTTCCTTATTATTTTCCCCAGCACACACATTATTATTCCTATGGTATTTGTTTCTTTATTATTTTCCCCTAGCACACACATTATTATTCCTATGGTATTTGTTTCTTTATTATTTTCCCCTAGCACACACATTATTATTCCTATGGTATTTGTTTCTTTATTATTTTCCCCTAGCACACACATTATTATTCCTATGGTATTTGTTTCTTTATTAATTTCCCCTAGCACGCACATTACTATTCCTGTGGTATTTGTTTCTTTATTATTTTCCCCTAGCACACACATTATTATTCCTATGGTATTTGTTTCTTTATTATTTTCCCCTAGCACACACATTACTATTCCTATGGTATTTGTTTCCTTATTATTTTCCCCTAGCACACACATTATTATTCCTATGGTATTTGTTTCCTTATTATTTTCCCCTAGCACACACATTATTATTCCTATGGTATTTGTTTCTTTATTATTTTCCCCTA
This sequence comes from Protopterus annectens, assembly GCF_019279795.1. Lineage (NCBI taxonomy): Eukaryota > Metazoa > Chordata > Ceratodontiformes > Protopteridae > Protopterus > Protopterus annectens. The sequence goes on along the minus strand of NC_056740.1, from coordinate 211,545,860 downwards.
GCACACACATTATTATTCCTATGGTATTTGTTTCCTTATTATTTTCCCCTAGCACACACATTATTATTCCTATGGTATTTGTTTCTTATTATTTTCCCCTAGCACACACATTATTATTCCTATGGTATTTGTTTCCTTATTATTTTCCCCTAGCACACACATTATTATTCCTATGGTATTTGTTTCCTTATTATTTTCCCCTAGCACACACATTATTATTCCTATGGTATTTGTTTCCTTATTATTTTCCCCTAGCACACACATTATTATTCCTATGGTATTTGTTTCCTTATTATGTTCCCCTAGCACACACATTATTATTCCTATGGTATTTGTTTCCTTATTATTTTCCCCTAGCACACACATTATTATTCCTATGGTATTTGTTTCCTTATTATTTTCCCCTAGCACACACATTATTATTCCTATGGTATTTGTTTCCTTATTAATTTCCCCTAGCACACACATTATTATTCCTATGGTATTTGTTTCTTTATTATTTTCCCCTAGCACACACATTATTATTCCTATGGTATTTGTTTCTTTATTATTTTCCCCTAGCACATACATTATTATTCCTATGGTATTTGTTTCCTTATTATTTTCCCCTAGCACACACATTATTATTCCTATGGTATTTGTTTCCTTATTATTTTCCCCTAGCACACACATTATTATTCCTATGGTATTTGTTTCCTTATTATTTTCCCCTAGCACACACATTATTATTCCTATGGTATTTGTTTCCTTATTAATTTCCCCTAGCACACACATTATTATTCCTATGGTATTTGTTTCCTTATTATGTTCCCCTAGCACACACATTATTATTCCTATGGTATTTGTTTCCTTATTATGTTCCCCTAGCACACACATTATTATTCCTATGGTATTTGTTTCCTTATTATTTTCCCCTGGCACACACATTATTATTCCTATGGTATTTGTTTCTTTATTATTTCCCCTAGCACACACATTATTATTCCTATGGTATTTGTTTCTTTATTATTTTCCCCTAGCACACACATTATTATTCCTATGGTATTTGTTTCTTTATTATTTTCCCCTAGCACACACATTATTATTCCTATGGTATTTGTTTCCTTATTATTTTCCCCTAGCACACACATTATTATTCCTATGGTATTTGTTTCCTTATTATTTTCCCCTAGCACACACATTATTATTCCTATGGTATTTGTTTCCTTATTATTTTCCCCTAGCACACACATTATTATTCCTATGGTATTTGCAAAGAATGTTCTAGACTGGGCTTTTTAAGTCTATGCTTCCTAATATGCAATGACTTTCAGTATTACTTTGTACTATTCCTTCTGTTAGTCTGTATCATCAGTATGTTTCATCACAAGTCTGTATTATTTCTAATGTTTGCTGTACTATTTGAAATTATTTGCTTTAATCTTTTACATCTGTATAATTATCATTAATAATCTGCTATACCTAGATTGTTGATAGATAGATAACCTAGATAGATTGATTCTGTATCTACATTTTTGGAGCTTTTCTCCCCAGGTCTCCATTGAAAACGGGTTCATTTTGGCCCAATGGACTATCCTGGTAAACCAACTGCAATAAATAAATAAATAAATAAATATGTGAAGTGTTCAAGGTTCTGAATGATCACAGGTCAGCCTATTTTGCCCCTGCCATGAAAGGATGATCAGATGTGCTTGACAGATATTCAAGGCATGCACTATCATATCAAAATGAACATATGCACTGCAAGACTTCTGCATTGCTGGCTCGGAGACAGTCATTATTGGTTCAGAGCACTGCCCTTTGGACTCACCACAGCCTCGAGGGTGTTCACCAAATGCATGGCAGTGGTAGCAGTTCTCCTGAGACTACTAGGATTCAGAGTGTTTCTGTACCTAGATGAATGGCTCCTAACTACCCTAACCAGGCATCAACGTCTACATGTAAGGGACTACTTGCTCCACTTGTTGTTTTTGCCTAGGCATCGCAGTCAATTACAGCAAATCACAACTCACATACACGGAGTCTGGAGTTCATAGGTATTCATCTCAATTACAGCAAATCACAACTCACACATACATGGAGTCTGGAGTTCATAGGTGTTCATCTAAACATGGTCAATCAGATGGTGCCTCTTTCTCCAACAAGAGTTCAGACACTTAGATCCCAGGTCAGAAAAGTGATCTCACATACTTCTCTTCCAGCATAACTAATTTTGTAAGCCTTAGGATCCATGGCAGCAGCAATCACTGTGGTTCTTTTACTCAGGTTTCATATGTGAATTCTGCAATGAACTGTCTTGCTGCAGTGGTCTATTCTTCAGCAGCCTTTGTTCGCCCCAGTCAAGATCACTCAGTCTTGCAAAAAATATCTTCTTTGGTGGCTTCACTTGGATAAAGTTTCTCAAGGCTGTCCATTTGTTCTCCCCCTGCCCATGGCCATGGTGACTACTGGGGTGAAGGGGAACAACTTGGGAAGGACATTCCAAGTTACATGGTCCCCAGAAGAGGCCAAGGTACATATCAATGTCCTAGAAATGAGACCAGTCCTCCTAGCATTGCAGACCTTTCAAGACACTCTCCCATCCAGGATGATTGCTATTCAGATGGAAAATATGTCAGTAATCTGGTACATCAGCAAACAGGGAGGAACCAGGTCTTATCTGCTATGTTGAGAAGCAATGTGAGTGTGGCGATGAGTGATCTCTTACAGCTGCTTTCTCATAGCAATGCACATATTGGGGAAGGCCAATGTGATTACAGACAAACTAAGCAGGTCTATTCTGAGGTCTCTTGAGTGATCTCTCAATGTCAAAGTGATAGAGAATTTCATGTCAATGGGGCCAGCCATGCTACAGCCTTTTTGCTTCTCTCCTCAACAAGTGTAGTAGGTTCTTTGCCCTGTTTCCTCCTCCAGGTGAGTCACAGAGAGAAACTCTAGTCCATGATTGGCCCTCCAGTCTCCTCTATGCTTACCTCCTGTTATCTCTATTCCCAAATTTCTACAGAAAGCATACTGGTTAAAGAGCACAGTTATTCTCATTGCACCTTTTTGGCCTCGTCAAATTTGATTCCCCTTCCTATAGCCTCATCTTCTACATCTGTCCTGGATACTGAACTTCAGTCCAGACCACCTGTCTCACCCAACAGGGATGACTCACCAGGACATAACAGGCCTCAAGCTGACCCCATGGTTTCTTCAATTCCACTGATTGCTAGACAACTCAGGCTTTCCTCCCCAGTCTGTCATGTTTTATTATCTTCTCAAAAGGCTTCTACTAGGAAAATTAACAGAAGTAAATGGAAGATATTTGCTTTCTAGGAGCTTAAGAGAGATTAGAGCCCTTTTTCTACCCCTATACCAGCTGTACTTGAGTTTTTAGCTTCAATTTTTAATGAAGGGGCTAGTTTTTCTACTATTAAGGTGTAGTTGGCTGCCATTTCAAACTTCCATTTTACAGAAAATAATTTTACTTCAGCTACTTCTAGATTGTGTAAGGCCTTTCTGAATGTACCTTCTTGCTTAGGCTTCCAGTAAAAGATCCTACTCCTCCTTGAGATTTATTTATCCTGCTTCAAGGTCTGACCCAAGGTCCCTTTGAACCTTCAGCCAAGCTAGAGCCTAAGTTTTGCCCTGGAAAACAATTTTTCTAGTTGCTATCACATCAGCTAGATGAGCGCCTGAATGCCAGACTCTATCCTCCAAGCCTCCTTACGTGGTTTTCCATAAAGACAGGGTTCCCTTATGGACCAACCCATCCTAAGGTGACTTCTGAGTTTAATATTAACCAGGTCATTAAGCTCCCAGTTTTCTTTCCAAATTTCTGTAATAAGGGAGAGTACATGCTCTTTCTTTTGGATGTGCACAAACAACTCTGGTTCTGTCTTCATTGGACTAAAGATTTCAGGAAGACCAACCAATTGTTTGTAGCCTTCTCACCTAACAGATTGAACATAGCAGTTTCTGAAGTTACTCTGGCCAAATGGTTAACTGATTGCATATCCTGTTTATAGTCAAGGAAGCTTCTCTTTGCCTATGCCCCCTAGAGCTCATTCCACAAGGTCTATGGCTGTTTCCTCAGCTTTTTGGCCAAGAACATCTACAGATGACATTTGTGCAGCTGTCAAGTGGTCCAGATGCTCATATCTTTATTGCTCATTACAGATTTTATCTGGTTTCTAGAAAAAGCTCTGCCTTTGGCTCCACTGTACTCCAAAATATCCTTCCGTGAGGAGGACCCCCTCCCCCCAAGGTTCATCCGGCTGGGGACTCTGTCCTATCAGTTGAGGAATGAATGAAAATGGTAACACCAGACCATAATGATACATCTGTGGTGTCCATTTTCAATCTTCCTCAACTTCCCACTCTCCTAATCCCATCCCTTTGCTCCTGGACAAACCTATGGGATAATACTTTGGGAACCTTTGTCCCTTGTTTGAGCTCCAGTTCTATCTCTTTCATCTGTACATTTTTAATTTCCTTACAGTATTATCTATGGCTTACTGGGGGCAGCAAACTCAATCTGAAGTATGTTAGGTTAGTGGGGCATTATGGGTAAAGGGAGGGATTTTAAAACCAGGAGTGTTGTGTTTTAATGGACTGTCAGGAGACTGTACTTTTAAATGGAGCCTGCATTTTCCTGTCAGTTTAAAAGTTGTGTAAAGTAACTGAAAACATGTTTTGCTGTGGAGAAATTGTGTTTATTTTACTTTTGTAGGGTTGGCATATTGTAATAAAATACGTTTTACTGTGTTTCCTTCCAAAAAAAGTAACCTTTGTAGACTGGTGGTGTTTACTGGCATTTACTGCTTGACTTCCCTGGGAAAGAGGCACATTTTCAACTTGACCATAGAACAGACTACCAGTTCCATGATTGGTCCTTTTTCAAGCCACAATATAAAAATTAAGTAAATAGCCCTCACCACCAGGCTTGCAATTTGCCTTCGTCACAGGTGGGTGACTCTGCTGTGGTCATTTGTTGTACCTCAGACAGCTCATCTTTTACCCTGGTCTGTCTGGTGAAGCACCTACAGCCACTATGGACTGGGGGTCAGCCACATCCTCTTCGACTGCTGGGGTCCCTCAATGGGAAAGGGAGGTCCGCTCTTGTCAGTCCTGGGAGAAGGAATAGGGAAGGATTCCCTGCAGTGTCAGAATGCTGTTCCCATCCCTTTGTGAAGCTGCTGCTGCCATTAGTAACATGGTTGGCCCCATTTTTCCCGTCAAAAAGAAACAGAAAACCAAGCACGTATCTACTCATCTTCAAAATTCTTTGGAGAGGAGTAGTTTATTGGGTTTGGCTCAGGGTTTAATTGATCCTTCTTGTAAAGTAGTTTCTGGCAAAATAAAAAGGTATTCCTCTTTTCCCGAAGAGATTCAAGACTCTAAATCCGAAGAGGAAGATGCAGGGATGGACACTGGGTTTTTTCCTCAGATTTCTGATTTAGACTCAGAGGAAAGCTCAGTTCATTATTCTCCCTGTAAGGATTTCTCTTTCTCTGAGACTATTGCTAGAATGTGTCAGTATTTCCAGTGGGAGTACACTGAGGTTTCTCTGTCCTTCAGAAAACAGTATGAGTTGTTACAGAAGGATTTTACAGAACCTATACCCATTCCTCCTATTCTGTCTTCTTTAAAGGATGTGTGTGTATTACTGCCTGCAATTTTCCTGACAGTCAGCCAGCTGTCCTTAAAAAGGCAGATCGAATGTATATAGTTTCTCAGTCTTTTAAATTTTTATACACTATTCCCAAAGCTGACTCAGCAGCTATAGCTCTAGTTGATCCCACTGTTGTTAAGCACCTAGTCAATTACAATCCTACTCTTTTTAATAAGGATGGGAAAATTATTTATAGATATGGAGAAAGTGTATACTTCTGCTGCTTTGATTTTCAGAATTTTGAATTGTCAGACTTACATTTCAAAGTTTGTTCTGAGTGTGAAAATATGAGGAACATTTTATCTGCAGTTTCATCTTGTGAGGAAAAATTTGCTTTAAATAACTTTGATGTTATCAATCTTTATTTTATCCTTGACAGATGGATCCGGTTCCAATATCAGAATGGACTTGGCCGTTACTACAGCTCACTCCAGCTAAAAACTCTTGAGCTTCACCTTTATCCACAATCCCTCTCTCACAATTACCTCAGATCTCGTTTACCACTTTACAGAAATGGTCAAGTGTTGCCAGTGCTCTCGAGTTTCCTTGGGTTCAGACAAATTTCTATTGTTATTTCATAGATATTTCTCTTTATTTTCTCTCTACTTGATCCCTTTCATTTATCCTACCCTTTCTTTTAATATTTCTCTCTCTCCTCTTTTTCATACACATTAGTGTAATTCTTAATATCATTGTTGATATTCTTGCCTCATACACCTCAGTGCATTTCTTTAACTATCATTGTTGATAGTTCTTCTCCTTTCCTTCTTTCCCTTCAAAAAAAAACTTTCCTTCCTTTCTACATCGAGTGCTTGTTTTCCAGCCATTTTTTGTCAAGCTAGCTGAGAAAGCTAAAATGCCTTCTGGGTTTAAAAATGCCATAAGTGCGCCCACAAAATCCCATCCTCTGACTTTCACTCCTTTTGTGTTTATTGTTTGGGTCCTGTTCACTTACAAGAGGACTGCAGCATTTGCCATGGTTTTAGTCATCAAGCCCTCATTGAGAGATGGAACAAACTTATTTTAAAGGGTTTGATCCTCTCCACCTTCAGTGAAGCCTTATCAACTATTGACAAAGCCAAAAATGATATTTCCTCCCCTTCATCTTCATCCTCTGTAGACAAGGGCAAAAAGAGAAGTGTCTTGGTTCCAACTTCTCCATCGGCTCTGAGAGCTAAGAAATTGAAATCTTTGGTACTAAACGTATCCTCGGAACCAGAGGCCTCTGACTCCAAATTAATGGTGATGACTATTGCCCCGGCACCGACAACTATGTCAGGTCCTTCGACACCGAAGACTCCGGTGCAAGACAATTTTTTCTGCTTCTTCAATGTAACCTACAATATCAGAATCAAGGGAAATTCTTCCCAGGGCTACTTACTTCCCATCTGTGGACCCCTTCACTGGTGAGCTTCAAGAAGTCTTTTTTCAGAGCCCTAAATTTCCATCCATGTCTTCGATCCACTCCACTGAAAGTTTTTCTGAGCTTGATGTGGAGACACTTGTGCATAATATCTTGTGGGCTAGAGGGCTTGCAGGCTCCCTTTCAGTTCCAACCCCTTCGGGTCTTGGAACTGAAACTTCTTTCAACCTGTTGACCACTCCTCTTCTGACCTCCTCTGAGGCCTTAAAGTTTTATGTTCTGAGTCTCCCGGCATCCACTGTACCGGTACCTGAGATTTTCACCTCTTCAGAACAAATAATTCCCCATGAGCTCTTCAGTTCTTCAAAACCAGAGACTGTTCGGTAGCTACCCTGTCAGTTCCAGGGGCAGGACTCAACTCCAGGTTTTTTGGAGCCATCCCTGCTCCTTGGAGCTTCAGCTTGAGTTAGTTCAGCTCCAGCTTCCATGTCGAGGGTCGGATCTTTGGAGTAGGAAGACCTGGTCATGAGGCAATCTATCCTGGTTCCAGGCTCCCTTCTCTTTTTGGGAGGTCCAGCCTTCGAGATGATGGAGAGGGCCCTGACTCAGTTGGTACCTTCCTCCTCAGAAGAGGTACCCCCCTCTAGATCTGTTATTCCACCTGTCTCTCCAGTGGGACAGCGGGTGATGAAGCCTCAGGCTACTCAGACTCAGGTTCTGTCATCTTCTGACACCTTCCTAGATTATCCCTGAGAAAAAGAAGTGCAAGAAGAAGTACTTAAATTCACCAAGGAATCAGTCACTGAGGACACAGATTTTGATGATGGGGAAGGGTCCTCATGGTCACTGCCTGAAGATGTCTCCTTTGGAGACATCCTAGAAATCTTAAAGCAAAGGGGTGGCTGGAAGTTCCAAAACCCTTCCTCGGAAGAATCTGTTTACCTGCAGGCTTTTGGCACTTGCCTGTCTACTTCTAGACTGACCCCACCTGCTGATGAACTCATTTAGTTTATTTCACAGTGGACGTGGAAGGCTCCAGACACCATCAAACCCATCCCAATATACCTGACAAAATCTTATATGCCCCTGAAGATAAACAGTTCTGGGCCAAGGGGTTAATGGTGGATGCCATGGTCGTAGAAGCTGCCACAAAAAAGGAACTCGCTGAGGAGAGTTCATCTATTCATCCACCCAACCGGGAGTCTCAGGATATGGATAGATTTGAGAAGTGAGTTTATGCTTCATCAACCTTCATTCTAAGGTCTTTGAACTTCTTGGCACACTTTACAAGACTTCAAAGGAATCAAGGAATTGTCAGATGCCCTGGTGGGAGTTGTGGCTGAGGGAGTCCAAGAGAAAGCGGCTTCCCAGCTAGCCACCCTAGAATATATGTCTAATTTGTTCATGAGGCTAATAACATATACAGGTGAGGGGATGTCCAGAGCAGTGGGTGTGGGCATAGCCATAAGAGACATGCCTGGCTGTGCCTATGTGACTTTGCAGAACTATTCAAGTCTTCATTCATCAGTGCTTCTTTTGACTGAACATCCTTGTTTGGCCCAAAAGTAAAAGAGACTTTATCCAGGTCTGAGAAGGATGGTAAGACCCTTTCTGTTGTGGACGTACACCCCCCCAAAGGTTCTTTTCTAGGAACCAGAAAGATGTGGTTAAAAAAATCCCAAGGGCCTTTCCAAGACACACGTGGAGGCAGTTCCTCCAGGGGCAGAGGGGGGAACCAAAATGGAAGACGGCACCTTTGTGGTAGAGATGATGCACAAAACCAGGGCTTCAGGGATTCTTTCCCAGTTAAGCCCTTTCAGCACTCCTGAATGGAGGCCTGATTGTTTTCTTCTGGAGGCAGTCGGGGGTCACTTGTCCTTGCACCTAAATGCCTGGCTAAACATAACAACAGATTCCTGGGTGCAACGGATCATATCCAGTGGCTATATCATTCCCTTTTCCCATCCTCCTACTCCTGTACAAAAAATAATCCCTGATGTACCACCCAATCAGAGGGAATCAGCAGTGCAAGAAATCCAAAAACTGCTAGCAAAAAAGAGTCACCCATGAAGTCCTGCCATACCAGAAAGGATCTGGAACCTACTCAAGATTCTTTTTAGTGCCAAAAAAGACAGGGGACTGGAGACTGATTTTGGTTCTCAGCATGCTGAACAAATTAGTTCATGAAATGAAGTTCTGGATGGTCACTATACAATCAATTCTTCCCATTCTGAAGATGTGCTCGATACATCTTCAGGATGCATATTACCACATAAAAATGGACAAACACTCCAGGAAGTTATTGTGCTTCTGGCTGGGAGCCAGTGACTGCCAATTCAGAGTGCTGTGCTTTGGTCTCACCACAGCCCCTGGGGTGTTCATCAAATGCATGGCAGTAATAGCAGCTCACTTGAGACTGCAAGGATTCCGAGTATTTCCGTACTTAGACGACTAGCTCATAACCACTTCAACCAGGCATCAGTTGATACTAGCCAGGGATTACAGTCTCAATATCTGTACCCACATGGGAACAATGGTAAATCACGAGAAATCCCATTTGACTCCAATGCAAAATTTAGAATTTGTAGGGGCTGTGCTAAATACTGTGACAACTATAGCATCCCTTCCTCAAGAGAGACTTGAAAGAATTACAACACAAGTTTGAAAGATAATCACCAGAAAGAGGGTTCCTGCTCAACTAGTCTTACAAAATCTAGGGTTGATGGCAGCCTTAATAACTAGTCCCTCAAGCCAGGTTTCATATGAGAATTCTGCAATGGCTACTAGTGTCTCAGTGGTCTAGCCTTTGCCAGCCCTTGTCAGACCAAATTCTGATCACCAACCATTGCAAGAAGGATCTACTTTGGTGGACATATTCTGAACAAATTCTCCTCAGTTGCCAGATGGTGTGGGTGGGCATTTTCTGGGCAAGACTGTCCAAGACACGTGGTCCCCCTTAGAGGCCAACTTGCATATCAATGTCCTTGAGATAAGAGCGGTGCTTCTAGCACTGTGGGCCTTTCAAACAGCTTTCCCTGAGGGGGACAGTTGCAATCCAAACAGACAATATGTCAGTTGTTTGGTACATCAACAAGCAGATAGGAACCAAGTCTTATCCCCTTTTTTGAGAAGCACTCAGAGTGTGGCAGTGGCCAATGTTTTCCAGCTGCTTTCTAATAGCAATGCATATTCCAGGGACCAACGTAATTGCAGACAAACTGAACAGATGTATTCTCCAGCCTCATGAGTCATCTCTGAGTCCAGAAGTGATAGAAAGGATCTTCCATCAATGGGGTTGACCTTGCTGTGATCTGTTTGCCTCTCCCTAAACAACAAGTGCAGCTATTACTTTGTCCTGATTCCCCCTCTGGGGAAGTCACCCAGGGATGCTCTCCTCCACAGCTAACCCCCTCCCCGGTCTCCTGTATGCTTTTCCTCCAATACCTCTAATTCTGAAATTCTTACAGAAAGCACTAAGATTGAAATGCACAGTAATCCTCATTGTCCCCTTTTGGCCTTGACAAATTTGGTTCCCCTACTTTTGGCCTTATCTGATTCAACAACCATGAATTCTAGACCTGATTCCAGACCATCTGTCCTAGCCAGACAGACTTGTTCACCCAGACATTTTGAAGCTCAAGCTGACAGCATGGTTCCAACAATTCCATTAGTTGCCAGGCATCTAAATATTTCCTCCCCATTATGCCACATTCTCTTATCAGCTCATAAACCTTCCACTCATAAACTGTACTCTAGCAAATGGAAGAGATTTACTATTTGGGCATATGAAAGACATATTAATCCCTTTTTGGCTTCTGTAGAGCATATATTAGACTTTTTAGCCTCCTTTTTCATGCCAGAGCTTCCCCTTCTACCATCAGATTACAATTAGCTGCAATCTCCAATTTCCATGATGGTTTGGAAAAACGTTCCTTAGCCTGTCATAGACCTTGTAAATCATTTTAAGAGGCACATTTTTGTTGAAACCTCCTTTCAAAGATCCAGTGCCTCTTTGGGATCTAAACTTAGTGTTACAGGCCATAGTACATTCTCTCTTTGAACCCTCTACAGAATGTGATCTAAAGTTCTTGTCTTGGAAGACACTGTTCTTGCTGGCTATAACCTCTGCCAGAAGGATCTCAGAAATTCAGACCTTGTCTTGTAAACCTCCTTATCGGATTTTTTCACAAAGATAGAGTTTCTTTATGAACAAACCCCTCTTTTCTGCCCAAGGTAGTCTCAGAGACTAACATCAGTCAAGCTATTAATTTACCGGTTTTCTTTCCAAACTTTTCTAACAAAGGAGAATATTCCTTACATTTACTAGATGTTCAGACAATTAAGTTTCTATCGTCACAGAAAAAAAGACATTCAAAAATCTGACTACTTGTTTTTTTTTTCCAGTGCAAAGTTGGGTAAGCCAGTCAGCAAGGTGACTCTAGCTAGAGGGCTGAAAGACTGCATTTCATCTACTTATGATAAGAACCAAATAACCTTTCCTAGGTCTATGAAAGCCCATTCTACAAGGTCTGTAGCCACATCAGCAGTTTTCCAGTCTATAGCTTTGATGGATGATATGTGTGCAGCAGCTGGTTGGGCTTCCCCCATACTTTTATCACTCATTACATATTGGACTTGGTCTCTAGTGGAAGAGCATTTTTTGGTTCAATGGTGCTCAGGAATATCCTTCCGTGACTCCAAGATTTTAGGTACCTGGGGACTCTGAGCTATCTGCCAAGGATAAAATGAAGATTGACAACATCAGATAAAGAAGTTATGTACTTAGCATAACGTTTCATCTGTGTTGTCTATCTTCATTATCCTTGACTCCCCTCCCTCCATCCCCCGGCCTTTAAAGATTTTTTTTTGGTGGAGCGGATTATATATTCATAAATTATTGTGATTTTTCAAGCATAGTAGATATGGCTTCCAGTCTGCAAACTCAATTTGAGGTAATTGTAAGAGAAGGATTGTGGGTAGAGGTGAAGCTCAAGAGTTTTTGGCTGGCTCGTGCTGTAGTAACAGCTGAGTCGGTTCCAATATCGGAACCGGATCCATCTGTCAATGACAAATGAAGATAGTTAACACAGATGGAACATTATGGTAAGTACATAACTTCTGTTTTCTTCTATTGGACAGGTCACTACTCATTGTTTACAGTGTGTGTATGACTCTGCTGTCACTTCTTCCAGGGCTATGGGTACTGGTACTGTTTTGAGGAGGTTTGCATGGCTGCATTCTCAGAACCAACCAGATGCTGTTAAAAAATGAGATTTTAAATGTATCCTTGGATAGAGATGTAGTGTTTGGCCCCTCTGCTGCAGAGGTGATCAAAAAGTGTGATGAGGGGACAAACTGATCCAACAAATCTCTAAGAATTTTCAGCACTCCTTTTCCAAAATTTCCAAGGGATTTTCATTCCCCTTATTCAGTCTTGGCAAAAAGTAGAACAAACAGTCTCAACAAAATATAAGTAAACAGACATTTCAGAAGAAATTGCAATGGTGTTCCAAAAAGAAGTATTGAACCTCCCAGAACCAAGAACAGTCCAATAAGTCTGAATGACTATTCCAGAGATCTTGTGACTCCCTTCTCACCCTAGCCTCTTTTTTCTTCTTCTAGAAAGTCTAAATCACTATTTTTCTCTTTGGCAACAGATAGTTTCAGACAAATGAATTCTGAAAATCATTCATCAATGTTATAGATGGCAGTGGGAGGAAACTCCTCTCTTCCAGGGGTTCATTTGTCATCTCCAGATCAGAGTTTTTTGCTTCCACCAGTTCTTCTTCACATGCTAGAAGTCAATGCTAGAAGTCTAAATTTCAAAATGCACTCACTCAAAGCACTCCTTAAAATGGAGAACATCAACATTTGTGCTGTAACAGAGACCTGGTTCAAGGCAGCAGAAAGCATCACTGCACTACCAGGCTATAACTCATTCCACACCTTTTGGCCCCAGAACTAGGACCGATGCTCCAAAGGTGGTGATGTTTCCATATTCATAAAGGATGCGCACACCTCCAGACTGGTAGCCCAACATAATGCATCAGAGATACTTCCGGTGCAGCTAACATTGGGTAAGACAGCGATTCAGGTCTTAGCCTGCTATAGGTCCCCAACCATGTCCCAAGACTAACACTCCATGTTCCTAAGCACCCTGGAGATTATTAGGGTCCAACCTAACACTCTCTTACTAGGCGACTTCAACTACCCCTCCATTAAATGGGAAAACTACTCATGTACCAATACACTTGCCTAATGTTTCCTGGAGTTCATTAATTCCAATGCCATGGACCAGCTCATTCTTACCCCCACTAGAGGTAGCAACATCCTTGACCTGGTCATAACTAACATGGGCGATCGTTGCTCTACACAAATAGTCAGCTCCTCCCTGGTTAGATCCGACCACAAACGAATCACCTTGGAAATCCACATCCCTCCTCCCCCCCCCCCCGCAAAGGTAACCACCATGAAAAACTTCTCCAAAGCTAACTTTAGGCTCCTAAAATCATAGGTGGCTAACTTCATGGCACCCATTCAAATGGAGAATAGTTGTATGTCCACCGAATCATACACCAATGCACTGTACGAACACGTACACAAATGCATGGATCTCGCCATACCCAATAGAACCAAGACGGTCTCCTCCAAAAAAAAGGAAGCCAATCTGGTGGTCCCCTGCCATAAACAAACTCTACAACAGAAGGAGGAAACTGATGTGGAATAAGGTGAAGTCCCAAGACTGAAAAAACTCCCTTATCAGCCTCAACAAAAAGTTGAGATCCCTCATCAAATCCTCTAAAGGTAGCTATAAAAACAGAATTGCAGCAGATAGTAAAGACAACCATAAGGCCATCTATAGTTATGTAAAGAATTTCCACACCAATACCCAGATTTGCTCTGAGCTACTGCACAATGGTACCTACTATACTGAGCCAACAGATATTGCCAGTATACTGGCAGACAGATTCAGTGCCAACTTTACCCCTTCTCCCCCCAAAGGACCAATCACAATACCAATAGATTGCCAGGCACCCAGTATTACTGCTGCACAGGTTAAAACAGCACTGTCCAAGGCCAAGAATACAGCTTCTATGGGACCTGACAATATCCCTGACTGCGTTCTACATAAACTACAGAGTGAACTGGCACCTCACCTGTGTGTCCTGTCCAATCACAGCCTCACCTCAGGCTTTGTCCTTACAGAATAGTGCACTGCTACAGTCATCCCTCTCCACAAAGGAGGAGCGACTACAGGCCCTGGGAACTATCACTCCATTAGCCTGACGAGCCTGATATGCAAAGCCATGGAATGCATCATCATGGACCTAATAAACAAGAATATAAGGAATCTCCAAACTTTGGATCCCACACAGTTTGGTTTTGTGAAGGGTAGATCATGCCTATTCAACTTGGTCGACTTCTTTGAGTCAGTCACCAGAGCTGTGGATAAAGGCAAGGTGGTTCATATAGCCTACCTTGATCTGGCCAAGGCTTTTGATACCATTCCCCACTCAGAAATCATAGAAAAACTCACTAAGATAGGCATCAACCCCTATATCTCTAGGTGGGTTGCAAACTGGCTCACAGATAGAACCCACAGTGTGAAAGTTGCTGACTCTAAGTCAGACTGCTGACTAGTCATGAGTGGAGTCTCACAGGGTTCAGTCCTGGGTCCTCTTCTGTTTGGTATCTACTTCTCTGAAGTCCAGGCCAACATGAAGGGACTCTGGCTGAAAAGGTTTGCAGATGATTGCAAGTTTGGAGCTATTATTAACTCCCCAAGTGATAGTGACATCCTGCAGAATGGCCTCACTGAGACCAACAACTGGTGTCAAAACCATGGCATTAGGCTCAATGCCAAATAAAAGTGTTGTCATCCCCTTTGGGAAAAACCCAGTTCCCATGAATTACCACATTGATGGTAGTCCACTGAACACAGAAGGCGTTATAAGAGATCTGGGAATACGGGTTGACAGCAACCTCTCTTTTGATCATCACATTGCTAATGTGGTCAGAAAGTCCTTCTATGTGGCACATCTCATTACTAAGGGTTTTGTATCCAGGAAGAAAGAGGTCATTGTCTCCCTCTACTCTTCCCTCATTAGGCCAATCATTGGGTACAATGCCCCATTTGGCTTGTACATCACTAGACACCTGCAACAACTGGAGAGGCTGCAAAGGTACCTCACAAAGAGGATCCTAGGCCTTAACCACTTGTCCTATATGGAGAGACTCAAAAAACTCCAACTATCCCTTGTCTCATATCACCTACTTAGAGGCATTCTCTGCTTAACTTACAAAGCCATGTCTGACCCAGCTCTGTTAGAAATGCTACATCTAAAGAAATCCCTATCCCTCCACACCACATGCTCCAGAGACCTCAACCTCATTACCACAATTAACAGAACATGCTGGAGGGACAAGTTCATAACCCAGATACTGCCCATGCTATGGAATAGACTTTCCATACATGTCAAGCAGAGCACCTCGCTGACCCTCTTCAGGAGAAATTTTGATGAGTGGATGGGAAACAGAAAATTCACCCCGGGGATAACTCCAGTGGCTCTACTTGACAGAGGCACTGGGAACTAAGGTTGGGTGGCACTATGCCAGGGAAATCCTATGGCTAGGCTTGTAAAGACCCCAGAGGCCTATGAACATATGAACCTATGCTGTCCCAAGGAGTGACAGAATCAGTGCCTCCTTCCCAGATGGGGAAGGGAAGGGTTTTTTTTATTCAAGGTTGTTCACAGTGCCAAAGAAAGAAAATGCTTGGAGACCAGCTCTGGATCTTTCTTTCCTAAACCTGTTTGTGATAGTGCCCAAATTCAAAATGATGTCACTTCCCAACCTCTTACCTCTTCCTTCTCTTTTAAGATTTCTGGTACTAGACTTAAAAAGATTATTATCATCACATCCTTGTTTTTTCCAGATTTCAGACATTTCTTAAGGTTTTGTGTTTCTGGATCACATTATTAGTTCTCTGCCTCACACTTTGGACTAATTACTGCATCAAGAGTGTTCACAAAGTGTCTGTCTCTATTTATAGCTCATTGCAGGCTACAGGGTATCCACATTTGTCCATATTTAGATGAGTTGCTTTTCTTTGCAGTGACTTTTTCAAAGTGTCAGGAATCTCACACTTGGGTGAGAGATCTCTTATATAAGCTGGGATTCCAAGAGATTATTCAAAAGTTTTTCTTGATTCCTTCACACAGGATCTTACAGTAGAAACTGAAAAGGGTTCAGATCTCTGTGATTTAAGAAAAATGGTGTCAACCCTTTAAATCCAGTTCTGATAGAGGCAGTTGTGGCAGAGGCAGACTTTTCAATGGTCATAGACCTAGAGGTTGAGGAGGTCAACAAAACCAAGGATGTCATGGGCCTTTTTCTGACAGACAGCATAACCATCCCTGAAGAGCTGCCCAAATGCTCTCCTCTCAGGCAGTGAAGGATTATCTATCCCTCTACTCTTCCACATGGATGACCATCACTCAGAATTCTGGGATAAGAAGGATAATATCCAGAGGCTATACAATTCCCTTTTACCACCTCCCTCTCCTACCATATTGACAGCACCAAAATGTGCCACCCTATCAGCAAAAAGCTTCCAGGTGAGACATTCTCTCTCTCTTCTAGACAGAAGAGCCATCCAAGTGGTCCCACTGTATCAGACAGGGCTGAGATTTTATTTCATTTTTTGGGGGTTCTTAAGAAAAACAAGGACCTCAGGCAAACTTGGACCTAAGCAAACTCAACCAGTATGTAACAAAGACTGCCTTCAGAATTGCCATGTAGCAATCAGTCTTACCTTGTCGACAGACAAATTATTGGATGTTAATCGACACTCAGGATTCTTATCTTCATATCAAAATAGCTAAAGCACACAAAAGATAATTATGCTTCCAAATAGGAGCAAGTCAGATGCAAAGCCACATTGATTCTTATTGTTCCTTTTTGGCCCAGGCAAATTTGTTTCCCCTTCCTGAAACCTCACAACAGGAACTCCCCCTAACCTTGGCTACAAGATCTCTGGAAGGATCTACTTTCCCATCCCTTGGGGTCATCTCATCTAGATCTATCCAACTTCAAGTTAACAGTATTCTTTGTTACCATAGCTGGTATTTTGTCTCCTTTTAGCACTATTTAGTACTATTCCTTTACCATTGTTGGTATTTTCTATTTCATCCCTTTACCTTATAAAAAAATCGTAATTCTTTCTTCCTTCTAGCTATTCAATTAAAATGTCTGATAAGCCTTCAGAGTTTAAAAAAGGTGTGGTGTGCAGCTGCAAAATACCTAATTTAGACACACATTCCAAGTGTGTTTACTATTTAGGACCAACCCATTTGGATTCAGACTGACATTTGTAAAGGATTTAACCCCCAAGCTTTAAGTGATTGCAAAAATAAACTAACAGTTAGGGGCTTGCTGCCTTCTAAACCTCTATCTACAGCTTCCGGGGCTCAAACCCCTAAAAGGTTAGAGAAAAAAGGAGCTTCTCTTTCTAAGGAATCTTGTAAGATATCTCCTGAGTAGACACTGGCTTCCACTTTGGCTCCATCCTCTGAGCCACCGTCAAAACAAACTAAGAAATCAGATCTGAGTATTTTGGATCTGATATCAAGGTCCGACAAATCACCCAGTATCCAGTCTCTTCAATTACTGACAGAGCTGATTACCTGTCAGCTTCCATTGCCTTTTTTGGAGCAGTCTCCCCATAATCACTCAAGATGCTCATTCACAGCCTCATCTGTTTGATCTTCCAGGAGCCTGTCTGAAGTAGATGTAGACAGGATGATGAGGAAGTTCCTCAGGATGCAGATACAAAAGGGAGTTCTTCCAGCTCTGACCCCATCAGGTCTGGAGATTCTTATTAGTACTACATCTGCAATATTAGCTCCTTCTCCAATCTGACCTTTAGTTTCAGAGCCATCAGATCTGAAAGGCCTGGAGCCATCTGTTTTGGATCTAAAGATCTTGGCACCTTTAACTCCGATGGTGTTTCTGAGCTGTCCGGCTCCAAGTACGCCAGAGCCTGATGACTCTTGGATCTGTAGCATTGGCAGTGGCTCTGGGGTGTTAGATTTGACTCCAAAATTGTCAGAGTTGTCTCTCCTTTTGGAGCTTTGGTACTAGACAGCTCAGCTCTAACTCCCTCCTCGGGTAGTTTGCCTGCAGGGTGACAGGAGCCAATGGTCCATAAGCCTGCCTTGTCAGATCCATCAGTTTCCATTTCTCCCAGGCATTTTGCCTTTCAGGTAGTGGACAGAGGCTTCTCTATTCCTAGAGTTCAGACTTCTCTGTCCTCCTCAGCACTAACTCTCCACTCCCAATAAATCTTGCATTCAGAGCCTCAGTCATCCATTCCACACAGACAGCCAACCCGAACCAGTCTCCAGATCATCAGCAAGATACTGTTATCTCTTTTGATTCCTCTCCAGAGCACCCCACTAAGGAGGTTCCCCAGAAGTGAAAGTGCAAAAGGAGGCACTTAAACTCTCCACAAGAGTCTGTCATGGAGGACATTAACTTTGATGAAGAGGAAGCCCCCCCCCCCCCCAGATCACCATCCAAAGATGTCTCCTTTGGAGACATCTTAGAACTCTTAAAACAAAGGGGTGGTTGGTCTCCCAATAACCCTTCCTAAGAAGAGTCAATATTCATTGAGGCCTTCAGAGCTGGCCCATCTACCTCCTGGGTGACTCGGCCCACAGATGAGTTCATAGATTTTGTCTCTCAACAGGCATGGAAGAAGCCAAACACAACTGAGCCAGTCACTAATAGACCAGACAGAATCCTGGCACCACCTAAGGATAGACCTCACTGGAGTAAAGGAGTAGCCATTGATGCCATAGTCATAGAGGTGGCCACTAAAAAGGAAGTGGTAGAACAAAGGTCCTCTGTCCACCCCCTTAACTGGGAGTCTAGAGTGCTGGACAGATTTGGGAAGTGAGTCTATACTTTGGTGACCTTTGCCCTTAGGTCACTGAATTATTTGGCACACTTTACGAGACTCCAGAGGGATTTGATCAAAGAACTTTCCAAATCCCTCTCTGGGACTATATCCTCTGAGGTAGAGAGTACTATTTCCTCCCAGTTGGCCACCCTTCAATCTATTTCAAATTCGTCCATGAGGCTTATCTCCCATGGGGCTGAATGTACTTCACAGGTGGTAGATTCAGGCATTTCCATCAGAAGCTGTTGGACATGCTACACTTAAAGTAATCCCAATCCCTCAGAGCCACACGCTCTAGGGATCTAAACCTTGTCATCACAATAAACAAAACATGCTGGAGGGATAGGTTCCTGACCCAGAGACTCCCCAGACTCTGGAATAGACTGCCCATACATGTCAAGCAGAGCACCTCTTTGGCCCTCTTCAAAAGGAACCTTGATGATTGGATGGGAGAAAGGAAATTCACCCCAGGGATCATATCAGTTGCCCTGCTAGACAGGGGTCCAGGGAAGTAAATAGTGTGGGAAGAAATAGCCAGGGAATTGTTATGGCTAGGCTTCTATAGGCCCTAGGGCCGATATCCTAGTACCAACCTATGAACCTATAAGACCTGCCTGGGTGCACTTATGTAAGTTTGTGGAACCCTTCAAATCTACTTTTGTCAATGCTTCCTGTGATGATAGGAGGTACTGCCAGCCATGCCAGGGAGAAGTAGAGCACAGCCAGCACAGCTAGCTGGAATTTTATAAATAATTATATGTCATTTGTATATCAAGTTGATTTGTACAGATGCTTGTGCTGGAAATGTATTTGTGAGCTTTGTTTGTGTTAATTGTGTTAAAATGTATCAACAGCACACCCTGCTGAAATGAAGAGAAATGTACATGTATTATGGCATCTGAATTAAATGTATATGTTTAATAGAGGACACTTGCACAGCAATGGTTAACCAGATGGCTTATTTTAAGAAAAATAAGGGAAATGTAAATGACCTGTTAAATCATTGAACATCACCCCACAGTGCTGAGTAGGACTGAAGACAGTAGGTCTGGGAGCAGCCATTATCTGTTAGCTTTTGTAAAGAAGGGGAAAGTGTTGTAAATGTCTCTGGCTCCTAGGCATTGCCATAAAAGCTGTAAATGTGTATTGTAGCAGTTTGCTAAAGTTCTGTCTCAAACTTCAAAAGGAGATACTGTGAGAGCCTTGAACTGGGTGACCAGATGAGGCCATTCTGTAACCCATCTTGGATATTATATTTTACAGGGAGTAATCTTAGAGCATAGAGTATTCTGTTTGGGAGCCTGACTAGAAAGACTGCTTGCGTATTTCATCTTGCCTTGCCCAAGTAAGTTATAAGGGAACAATAAATTATTTTACATTTGTCAGGAATATAGAGAAGCTTAGTTTAGAGATTGTTTTTCTTTATTTGTATGAGTCTGTCCATCAGTGTTGTTTCCAATATTTTCTGTGAATTGAACTCTGTGGTTTACTGTGAATATATATTCAATATTTTCATGTTCTTTTATTATTTATTGTTAAATATATTTAAAACTTTTATTGTGGCTGGTCCTTAGTATCTAACCTTTGGGAGTACTTATATTTATTTGGTGACACTATGTGGGCCACTCCAGAAGGCCTAGCCATCTTGGTGAACTACTACCATTTGTATTAGTATTAATATTACACAGTATACAGTATAATTGAATACCCTTTTAAGAGCCTTATAGTACTGACTGGTGGCAGTGATAACTACCATATAGTCTGGGCAAAGTTGGTAGAGTGGGTAATCTGTGCCAGCCTTTCCCAGGTATGTGGCGTGTGTGTGTGTGTGTGTGTGTGTGTGTGTGTGTGTGTGGTTTGTGTGTGTGTGTGTGTGTGTGTGATATTAAATATTAAAGAGTGTGTGTGTGTGTGTGTGTGTGTGTGTGTGTGTGTGTGTGTGTGTGTGTGTGTGTGTGTGTGTGTGTGCGTGTCAGCTACTTGGGGCAGGGACATGAAGCACTGGGTTTACAGAGATGGTGCTGGAGGACTTGGCTTGGACACTCAGCTGAGGACTTAAACCTACAGCTGCACCAGTGAGGAATATTACTGGGGATTTGGAGGGAAACAGATAAAGAGACATCCAGACCCCGGGCTGAGTGTGTTTCCTGTGTGTTCTTAAGGGCAATTGTACTTGATGCAGAGAGGTCTGCATCTGAAAATACTGAGTGTATCCATTTGTATTCCAAGTGCACATCCCTCTCCAGTGTCAGTGGTGAGGATTCAGGCTCCTTGATTACTGACCCAGCATGAGGATGACATGTAGTGGTCTCCATCATATACTGGCAGCAGTGGTGGGTGTCACACTCCCTTTGATGGAACCTCCTTGTTCAGCCCCAAAGTTAAAGACACACTGTCTACGTGTGAGCAGGAAGGGAAAACCCTGTCTGCTGTGGATGTACATTTTTATGCCTCAATGGGCCTTTTCTAGGTACCAATGAGGTGGATGGAAAACATGGTTCAAAAAACCCCCAGGGTCCTTTTCAAGATCAACATCAAGACAGTTCCCCCAGGGGCAGATGGGGGAACTCAAATGGAAGATGCTGTCCCTCTGGCAAAGGTGGTCCATAAGACCAGGGATCCAGGGATACTTTCTCTGACAGATCATATCAGCGCTCCTGAAAAGATGCCCGACAAACCATCTCTGCCTGTCTAGAAATTACAAAAGATACATGGGTGTGGATGATGATATCCAGAGATTATACAATACCATTTTCTCATTCACCCTCTCTAGTATCAAACAAAATCCCTGATGTTCTACCTATTCAGAGGGAAGCAGCAGCACTAGAAATAAACAAGCTGCTAGAACAAAACAGTCATCCAAGAGGTCCCCCTAGACCAGATATAATCCAGAACTTATTCAAGATTGTTTTTAGTGACAAAAAGGACAGGGGACTGGAGACCGATCTTGTATCTCAGCCAACTAAATTGATTGGTTCAGCATACAAAGTTCTGGATGATCATGGTTCACTCCATTCTGCCATTTTTGCACAAGAATGACTGTATGTGCTTGATAGATCTTCAGGATGCTTACTATCACATCAAAATGAACAAATGATCAAGAAGATATCTACGCTTCTTGCTGGGAGCCAGTCATTATCAATTCAGAGTGCTGCCCTGTGGTCTCACCACAGCCCCCATGGTGTTTACCAAGTGCATGGCAGTTGTTGCAGCTCACTTGAGACTGCAGGGATTTCGAGTTTTTCCATATCTGGATGACTGGCTCCTGACCTCTCCTACTAGGCATCAGCTAATTCAAGCATGGGACTACTTTCTCCAGCTGTGCTCTCATCTGGGGATTTCTGTCAGTTACAACAAATATCAGCTCATTCCAACTCAGACTCTGGAATTCATTGATTCTCTGTTCAATATGGTCACTCAAATAGCTTCTCTCCCTTTTGTCTCAAATTCAAACAAATCAGTTCCAGGTCAAAAAGATCATTCAGAGTTCTTCTCTTTCAGCCAGTCTGATACTCCAAGCATTGGTTTCTGTGTCAGCAGCAATCACTCTGGTACTGCTGGCAAGGTACTATATGATAATCCTTCAATGGACACCTGCAACTCAGTGGTCTATTCTCCAGCAACCTTTATCCAGCCAAGACAAAATAACACAAGCTTGCACAAATTACATTCTATGGTGGATCCATTCCAATCAAATACAAGAAGGCCGTCCCTTTGTTCCATCTCACCCCAAGGCCACAGTGACCATAGACACCTCTCAGATTGGATGGGAGGGCATTACTTGGGAAGGGCAATCCAAAAGCACATGGTCCCCCAAAGAGGCCTGCATGCATATCAATGTCCTAGAGATGAAAGCTGTCCTCCTAGCATTGCAGGCCTTCCAAGACACTCTCCCAACCAGGACTATTGCGATAAAGATGGACAATAGGTCAGTGGTCTGGTATATCAACAAACAAGGGGGAACCAGATCCTACACTCTTTGTCGAGAAGCTATGAGAGTACGGCAATGGGTGATCTCACCCATTCGCTTTCTGATAGGAAAGTACATCCCAGGGAAGTCCGTCATAAATACAGACAAATTAAGCAGGTCTATTCTAATGCATCACAAGTGGTTTCCTCAACATAAATGTGGTGGAGAGGATTTTCCATTGATAGGGACAACCATGCTGTGATCTTTTTACATCCCCCTTAACAAGTGCAGCAAGTTCTTTGCCCTGATTCCTTTAGTGGGGGAGTCCCCAGGGAAAGCTCCACTTCACGCTTGACCCTCCTGTCTCCTTTATGCTTACTCCCCCATTACCCCTCATTCCCAAATTTCTGCAGAAAACATCTTGATTGAAGAGTACAGTTATTCTCATTGCATCTTACTGCCCTTGCCAGACCTGGTTTCCTTTCCTTTGGCCTCATCTTCTCCATCTACCCTGGATTCAGGATCCAAATCCAGACCTACCAACAGACATGACTCATCCAGACATTGTAGGCCTCAAGCTGACTGCATGGTTTCTCCAGTTCCATTAATTGCTAGACTGCCTAGGCTCTCCTCCCCTGTCCATCACATTCTATTATCATTCTACTAGAAACATTTACAAAAGTAAATGGAAAAGATTTGTTTTTTGGGGGCATAAAAAAGAATTTAGATCCATTTTCAACACAAATTTCTAAGGTTCTTGACTTTTTAGCTACAATTTTCAATGACGGGGCTAGCTCCTTAACTGTCAGGATACAATTAGCAGCTATTTGCAGTCTTCATATAGGAGAAAATAACTCAACATTAGCTTCCTCCAAGCTTTGCAAAGCCTTTCTAAGGGGAACATATTTACTTAGACCTCTTCTAAAGGATCCAACTCCTCCTTGGGTTTTAAATGTTGTTCTTCAGGCCTTAACCCAACCCCCTTTGAACCCTCAGCAAAGTTTGAACAAGATTTTTGACCTGAAAGTCTATTTTCTTAGCTACTACTACTTTTGCCAGAAGAGTGTCTGCACTTCAAACTGTTTCTTGTAAAACTCCTGATTTAATTTTTCACAAGGATAGACTGTCTCTAAGAATCAGTCCTTCCTTTCTACCTAAGGTGGTGTCAGAATCTAATATTAATCAGGTTATCAACCTTCCAATCTTTTTTCCAAATTTCTTATACAAAGGAGAATATATATGATGTGATGTCAATTTTCATTCTATCCTCAAACCTGTGGGTTTGGATCTGATACTCAGATCTGACTCAGCCATTGCAATAGCACGTGGCAACCAAAAAGCTCTCGAGCTCTTCCCTTACTTATAATGTACCAATCAAATTTACCTCAGATCTCGTTTGCCACTTTGCAAACACGTGATTCTTCAATTGCTCTCAGGCAGCTAAGTGAATTTTCAATACTTTTTCTGGTATTATTGCCTTTTAAACTTACTTAAAATAATTTCATGTAAACTCTCTTCTATCCCTTTACCTTGGTGACAGCTTAAGTCAATGGTTTAAATACTTTTCTCCCTTCTACCTTTTTTGTAAAAAAAAGTACTGTATGATAATATTATTAATATCGTCTTTTCTTTCAATGATGTTTTAGTGTCTCATTAACATTGTTGGAGTTTTTTCTCTAGTTCCTATTTTTCTTCTTTTATTTACAAAAAAAAAATATATGTATATATATATATATATATATATATATATATATATATATATATATATATGGGACCCGGACACTTGCGCGAATTTAACTTTCACCGAAAGTCAAATTAGATGCTCACTACAAAATTTCTGATCATCGAAGCAGCAATTTCGGGTATGTGTGAGTGATGTGCTGGTAGCACTGCTGTGCGAGTAAGGGAATATTCCTTTACTCCACTGTAGTGCGGCCTTGGAGTGAGAATATTTAAGTGGGGGGGGGTGTGGGGGGTGCAGAAACCTCCCTGCAAAAACATTTACTTAGTGTTTTTTTTTTTTTCACAGTTTAACGGAAGCGCTTTTTCGATTAAAGCACTTTCGTTAAACTGTGATCGGTATATATGGATTCGGACACTTGCTTTTTCGAGCAAGTGTCCTAGATCCATATATATATATATATATATATATATATATATATATATATATATATATATATAGATAGATAGATATATATATATATATATATATATATATATATATATATATATATATGAGAGTAGAATATATTTTTTTCTCTTCTTGTGTTATATTTTTTGGCTGTTATAATGGCAGATAAAGACAAGCTGGCTGACTTTAAAAAGCGTGAAAAATGCGGTCACAAAATTCCTCTGAGTGACTTGCATACCTTGTGTGTGTATTGTCTCTGTCCCCTTCACCTGCAGGAGGACTGTGCTATCTGTCATGCGTTCAACCACAGAGACTTGGTTGAACACAAAAATAAGCTTATATTGAAAGGCCTTTTGCCTTCCTCCTTTGGTGAGCAAATTTCTGGAGCAACATCAAAAGAAAAAGAAAAAGTAACAGGAAAAGAAAAGTCTAAACAACCTAGCTCTACTTCTTCCTCATTCTCTAGAGTCTCAGATAAAGGAAGAAAAAGACTTAGTTCAGAGCTGACTTCTCTGTTCAATCCTACTGCAAAAAAAATAAAGACATTGGATCTGACAATTTCATTAGATCTGAAGGAAAAAATGTTCAAAACTGTAGATCTGCCTATTTCGGATCTGTCCAAACCAAGTAAGAAGGACTCTTCAGATCAGATATACCTTCCTAGGACATGGTATTCACCTTCCTTTGACCCAGTTCCTTCCAGGGTTCCATCTCCCTTCCTGGAAAGACCTAAACCTCTATTAGTCATGCCAATTCTCTCTTCCAGGAGTCTCACCAAAGAAGACGTGGAGAGTCTAGTAAAGAAGATTCTCTGATTGTAGGGTATATCAGAGGCTCTTTTGGCTTCTACCCCTTTGAGTCAGGAGTTTCCTGCATCAGCTATCCCTCCACTTTCTCCTCCTCTGACTTCCTTCATAGCATCAGAACCATCGATGTGAACCGCCCAGCATCATCTCTATCAGATCCGAGGATCTCCTTCCTCAGATCCGATGTTTGCTCTTGTCTGCTCTGAGGTGACAGATTCAGCCCCGAGATTTTTGGAGCCATCTCTACACCTTGGAGCCTCGGCTCAGACTAATTCAGCTTCAGCTTCGACCTCGGGGAGATTGTCTTCTGAGCAGTAAGGGACTACAACTGAAAGGCTTGCCCTTTCAGATCCGGGGTTCTTTTCTTCTCAGGGACAGTCAGCTTTTGAGGCTCTGGAGAGAGCCATGTCTTCCTCTGCAGCTCAGACACTGCCTACCCCCTTGGATCTGCAGCCTTCACCTTTGACAACTGTGCTCACAGTTTCTCACTTGGATCTCCCTCAGGGACAATGGGCACCAAAACCTCAGATTTCCCAGCAGGGTTCCCCCACCTCTTCTGATACCTCTCTGGAACATTCCTTGGAGGAGGTCCTTAAGAAGAGAATGTGTAAGAGAGAACACCTGGACTCCACTGAAGATTCCATCACCGAAGATATGGACTTTGATGAGGGCGAAGAATCCCCAAGGTCACCTCCTGATCATGTCTCCTTTGGAGACATCTTAGAAATCCTAAAACAGAGAGGTGGCTGGAAGTCCAGCAATCCTTTGTCTGAGGAGTATGTGTGTCTGGTGGTGTTTGGTGCCAGTCCACATACTTCCTGGTTGACCCTGCCCACTGATGAGCTCATTGAACTGATCTCTCGGCGGTCATGGAACGCCTCAGATACCATTGAACCTATTCCCCAGAGACCAGACAAAAGTATTACAGCCCAAGAGGACAAACAATTCCAGATGAAAGGTATACCAGTAGATGCCATGGTTATGGAGGCAACCACCAAGAAAAAACTTGCCAAAGAAAGATCTTCTATCCATCTGTCTAACAAGGAGTCCATGACAATGGATAGATTTAGGAAGTGCATTTATGCATCAATAATCTTTGCTCTAAGGTTCCTGAATTATCTTTCACATTTTACAAGATTGCAAAGGAATTTGATCAATGAGCTATCAAATACCCTTTCAGGAGCCGTGTCTGAAAAAGTACAAGTCTCAGTTGCTTCTCAGCTGTCCGCCTTACAATCCATATTAAGTCGTCCATGAGACTCATTTCACATGTAGCTGAAGGAAGAAGTAGATTAGTGGGTTCAGGCATATCCTTAAGGAGACATGCCTGGATGGACTTATGTGACTTTGTGGACCCTTTCAAGTCTTCGTCAGTGCTCCCTTTGACGGCACTTCCTTGTTCAGCCCTAAAGTAAAAGATACCTTGTCCATGTGAGAAAGATGAGAAGACCCTATCTGCCATGGGCATACATTTTTCCAATCCTCAGAGACCTTACTCCAGAAATCAGAGAAGTAGTGGAAAGATGTGGTTCAAGAAATCACAAGGGTCTTTTCAGAACACACGTGGAACTAGTCCCACTAGAGGCAGAGGGGGAAACTCTAACGGAAGACAGAGGAGGTCCACAAAAATCAAGAGTCTAGAGATACTTTCTTTGGTAGGCTCTTCCAGTGCTCCTGAAAGGAGGCATGATTGCCCTTCTCTAGAGGCAATCAGAGGTCGATTGCCCCTGCACCATGAAGAATTCTCTGCTGCCTTCTGTTGGTTACTTCTTGTTATTTACATTTGCATGCAAGCAAACCACAGTATATTAACTCTTAGTATGAACAGCTACTTTTAAATACTGGATTATACTAAATACAATAAATTCACGGAGGCAAACTGCTTCAGTAAACTGCTTTAGTTAGTACGACATTTCTGTTACATTTGACTTTTGGTTCTACAAACACATATGCTTTCAGCTCTCTATAGCAAATTCCCAATGTCTGTTTATGCATAGTTACATTTATACCAGAAGATCTGGTATTTTTCCAGAGTATGATGTAAAACAGTTCTTTTTTTGTATAACAGTTTTTCTTTGTTCTTCTAATTTATGATCTGTCCTTTCTTTAAGCTCTGTGGTCCAAGGAAACTCAGTTATCTGAAACGTAGTGTTCCAGCACTATCTGTGTTTATCTTGCTTGATGTTTCAGCTTTACTTCATGGATGTCCTTGCAGCTGCCATCTACGTAGTTATTTTTACAGACTTTGTTTCTCAATAACATACTCCTTCACATGGATGCCAAAATGTATTTAAGCTATTATATGTAAGCCAGCACATATACTACTTTCTATTTTTTAGCATTTTATATTATTTTAGATTAACCCTTTATATTTCATACTATTCTTGCAGCTTTTTATTCAAGTTAATAATCGTGCTAGCAACAGTTGGAAAAGACAGTGAATAAAACAGAATAATACTAATCTTTCACACCAGAGAGCTTGGCTAGAAATAACATCCAATACATGGGTGTAGAAGATCATTTCCAGAGGATACTTTATACCCTTTTCCCTTCCTCCTTCCCAAAACAAAAATTCCCCGATGTTCCACCCAGTCAGAGGAATCAGGCAGCCATTCAAGTTCAAAGGCTGCTACACATCCAAGAGGTCCCCCCAGACTAGAGAGACTCCGGGACTTACTCAAGGTTCTTTTTAGTACCAAAAAAGACAGGGGACTGGAGACTGATTTTGGATTTCAGCAAATTGAATAAATTAGTTCATTGCAGCAAGTTCCAGATAGTCACAGTTCAGTCCATTCTTGGAAAAGGATGACTGGATGTGCTATATAGACCTTCAGGATGTGTATTACCACATAAAGATGGACAGACAATCCATGGGAACCAGTCATTACCAGTTCAGAAAACTGCCCGTTGGTCTCACCACAGCCCCCAGAGTGTTCACCAAATGCATGGCAGTTGTAGCAGCTCACCTCAGACTGCAAGGATTCAGGCTGTTTCCATATTTGGACGACTGGCTAATATCCACCCTGACCAGGCATCTACTACTAAAAGCAAGAGACAATATTATCCAAAAGTGGTCCAATCTGGGCATAACTATAAATTACTAAAAATCATTAATAGAACCCACTCAATGTTTAGAATCCATAGGGCAAATCTAAACACAAGCAAAACAATAGCTGCTCTTCCACCTATGAGAATAGAAACTATCAAATCACAATCAGGAAGATTATCAGCAATACACTTTTCTGCACGTCTGATTCTTCAGGCTTTAGATCTATGGCAGGGACACTAACACTTGTTCCACTGGCAAGGTTTTACATGAGAATTTTGCAGTGGCTTCTTGCAGGGCACAGGTTCATTCTCTACCAACCAGTGTCATCCCAGATAAGAATCCCAAACATTTTCAAGAAAGACCTGTTATGGAGGATTCAATCTGATCAAATTCTACAAGGTCAACTGTTCACCCCCCCACAGCCAATGGCCACAGTGACCACAGATACTTTCCAGCTAGGGTAGGATGGCATTTTCTGGGGAATATAGTCCAAGGTGCTTGGTCCCCTGAAGAGGCCAACTTGCATATCAATGTCCTAAAGATGAGAGGAGTGCTACTAGCCTTGCAGGCCTTCCAGTATACTCTCCCATTGGGGACAATTGCAGTTCAAACAGACAACATGTCTGTAGTCTGGTACATCAACAAACAAGGGGGAACCAAATCTTATTCATTGTGTCGAGAAACACTTAGGGTGTGGCAATGAGTGATCTCATCCAACCATTTTCTCACTGCAAAGCACATTCTGGGAAAGTTCAATGTGATAGCAGACAAATTGAGCAGATACATCCTTAAGTCTCACGAGTGGTCCCTCAATCAGATAGTGGTGGAAAGGATATTCTGCAAACGGGGCCAGCCTTACTGCAATCTTTTTGCATCTCCCCTAAACAACATATGCAACAGCTATTTTGCCCTGATCCCCCCATGAGGGGAATTCCCCAGGGATTTTTTTCTTCATGATTGGCCCCAACAATCTTCAGTATGCCTTTCCTCTGACCCCAATAATCCCCAAATTTCTACAGAAAGTGAGCAGGTTGAAGAGCAACGTAATCCTCATTGCACCATACTGGCCTTGACAGATTTG
This sequence comes from Protopterus annectens, assembly GCF_019279795.1. Taxonomy (NCBI): domain Eukaryota; kingdom Metazoa; phylum Chordata; order Ceratodontiformes; family Protopteridae; genus Protopterus; species Protopterus annectens. The sequence continues at coordinate 211,515,902 of NC_056740.1, read as the reverse complement.
GTTTCCCTTCCTTTGGCCTCATTTACAGATGCAATGGTGGATTCTAAATCCAACTCCAGAACTCCTGGCTCACCCAACAGGCATGATTCACACAGATATTCCAAACCTTAGGCTAACTGCTTGTCTTCTCCAGTTCCATCAATAGACAGACAACATATGCTCCGTCACATTCTTTTCTCCTGTTGTAAGCCATCTACATGCAAACTATACTCTAGTAAATGGAAGACGTTTGTTTTCTGGGCACAGCAGAATGACCCGGACCCATTCTCACCTCTGATTCATTGGATCTTTGACTTCTTCACCCAATTGTTTAATGAAGAAGCAGCTTCTTCTACAATAAGGGTACAATTAGTTGCAATTTCCAATTTTCACATTGGATATTAAGGATCTTCAGTTGCATCACACAAACTCTGTAAAGCTTTTTTAAAGGGAACTGTTTTGCTTAAACCCCCTTATAAGGACCCTACTCCTGCTTGGGACCTGAATTTGGTGCTGCAAAAAATTATACAATCCCCCTTTGAACCAGCAGCTACATGTGATCTCAAGTTCTTCTCTTGGAAAACTATATTTTGGTAGCCATAACATCTGCAAGAATTTCATATATTCAAGCATTGCCATCTCAACCACCATATTTGATCTTAAAAAGACAGAGTTTCATTACATATTAAGCCACCTTTTTGTCTAAAATAGTATCAGACAGCAATATCAATCAATCCATTAATCTACTATTGTTCTTACCAAGATTTTCAAATAATAAAAAATAAAGATGAATATCTGTTACATTTATTAGATGTTCACAGGCAATTATGTTTTTACCTTCATAGAACAAATGTATAAGGAAATCTGACCAACTTTTTGTTTCCTTTTCAGACGTAAAACTGGGAAATCCAGTGATCAAAGTAACATTAGCTAGATGGATAACAGATTGTATTTCTTACATTCACAAGAAATGAGGTCTGAAATTATCTAAACCTTTGCGAGCCCATTGAACCACAGCCATGGTGGCTTCATCAGTAATCAGTCCAGAGCGTTCATGGATGACATATGTGCAGACACTACTTGAGCTACCCCTCATACTTTTATTACTCCCTACAAATTTAATTTGTTCTCCAGAGGAAGATCTTCATTTGGTTCAATGGTACTGAGGAACATCCTTTCATGAGTCCACCCAAGGTATAAGGTTGCTGGGGACTCTGGCCCATAGGTTTGAGGATAGAATGAAAGTTGACAGCATCAAATAAAGAAGTTATGTACTCACCATAATGTTCCATCTGTGTTGTCCATTTTCATTCTTCCTCAACAACTCACCCTCCATCCCCCAACCTTGCTATTCCTGTAACAGTAAGTGGTCCTAAATTGTCATTTCCCTGTACTGAGCTCCAGAATAAGTCTCACTTTTCTGTTGCTATACTTAATTATACATAAATATCTCTGTCTCTCTCTATATATACATATATCTGTATCTGGGTCTACTTCATATAACCGAATGCTCAAATGATCGAAATTCATATGGCCGAGACCATATGATCGAACATTTGAATGTTCGAAAATGTGAACTAGACCTGTAAAAATAAAAAACACACATTAAACTGTGTATAGCAGGGGGGCTGTGCCCCCAACACCCCCCTACTTAAATATACCAACTCCGAGATCACACTACAGCGTGAACAAGGGAAATCTCTCGGTCCACGTTGTATGAGGTTTCCCATTCAGAATGTCAGTATTTCAGAACTTCGAACATATAGTCTGTGATCATATTGGTTTCAAAGTTTTGAATGTTGGCATTCCAAAGGGGACCCCTGTATATATATATATATATATATATATATATATATATATATATGGCTTAGACTCATTCCAAGAGGTCTGTGGTGGCTACTTGTGTGGCCTTTTTCAGGAATTCTTCAATTCATAAAATATGTGCATCTGCAGCTCAGCCTATACTGCATACATTTTCCAAACATTACAAGCTGGACACAACCTCAAGGTCTAGGGCTTCCTTTGAAGCTACTATTCTCAGGGGTCTCCTGTCATGATTCATTCCAGCTATCCTGTAGCTCTGGATTCTGACCCACCAGGTGGATTGTATGGATTGGATGAAAAAGATATAGCAGTCATGTACTTACCATAAAACCCTGGATCCTTTTATCCATGTCTGGCCAATACAACAACCCTTCCTCCATCCATCTTACAATTGGTAAAGCTGAAGGACCTAATGGATCTTACACCTCCCTCTAGAGCAAGGGTCTCAAACTCAAATGACCATGAGTGATGCATGAGGTCTAGAACACTCAGCTGAGAACCACAAACTCCAAAAGCAATCAAATGGTTATGGACATCAGCTGAGTGTAAAGAACTTGTGTTTCTAAAGTATAGCCAAACAGTCAACTTATGCTCTGCTGACAAGGTCATAAGAAGGCCGAAACATGCATGTCCATAGCTAGTGGGGTTTGGCTTTATTGGTCTGAGTGTATCTACATAGACTTAAAAAGAGAAAGTAAAAAGTCATGGACATTCAGAAGCCATATAGCTGATACACGATGCCCTTAAGGGGTCATTTGCATATAAACCATGGCCCTCTATTACAGCAGGTTTAAGGTATCACATAGTGAAAACTCTAGCTTGGCAAGACTTGTTCATGGTGACATACTGGTAATATTAATATATTCTGTCCTGCCTATTAATATCTTTTGGTTTTAGTATCTTCTAATTTTGCATAGAATTGTTTGCATAAGGTTGATTGTGGGTCAGTCCTAGGTTTCTGCTGAAAACTATTGGAGCAGTTTCATTATTTTTACTCATAAGTTTTTACTGAAATATTTACAGGATTTTCCTCTTTTCCACAGTTTTAATCTCCCCTTTGTATTTGCTCTTGTCTTCTTTTAAACATACTCCACTCAGTTACAATCCTTTTCAAAATGAAACACAAAGAATGCTCACCTATTACAGCCTGGGTATAATGCTGAACTCAGACATCAAAAAGATGTCTGTAGATCTGATGTCGTCAATTTTCATTCATTCCTCAATCACTGGGTTTGTATCCAATTCTTGGATTTGACTTGGCCGTTACTATAGCTCATGGCCAATTGAAACTCTCAAGCTCTTCCCCAAGCACAATGCACCAACTGCTAGCATATCTCAGCTCTCCTTTGCTGCTTTTCAGATATGGACATGGTCAGCTTGCTGTTGAGCATTTCTAGAGATAAGTGATACATTCTGTTGTTTCTTAAGGCTTTTTTCTCCTTAAATTGTTTCTTAAATAGTGTATACTTGCATAATCTTATTGCCATTGGCTGGTATTCTTTCTCAGTAAAAACTTTCTACCCCACTATTATACACTTTGGTGTACTCTTTAATGCCATTGTTGGTATTCCTTTTTTCCTTTCTATTTATCCTCCTTAACCTAAAAAAATGTATAAAAAATATATACTCTTTGTATATTCTTTCTGTTACGATTAGTGAGATAGTCCTTTTCACAAAATTCTGAGAAGGGATTTAATAAATACAAGAAGTACGGCCATAAGTTGCCTTATACTGATGCCCATGACCTTTGTCTTTATTGTTTGGGCCTTGACCATCTTAATGTTGATTTTGTGATATATGCAATAGTTTTAATCCACATGCTTTAGTGGACAGGAGATACAAATTAATTATGAAAGGATTATTTCCAACCTCTTTTTCAAAAGCTATATCTGGAGCTCAACCCCCCCCAAAACACCATCAAAGGATGATCCTAAAAAGTGCCCAAAGAAATCTGGTACCTCCACTTCCTACATAGAGCCTTCTCTCAAAAAAGCAAGATTGGATCCAAAGCTGTCTGGATCCAAGATGTCTGCTATTCCTTTCAAGATGCCATTAGATAAAAGTTTTTTAGCTCCGAAGATTCTTCCTAGGGTCCGATATTCTACTTTGATTGACCCTGTGCCTTCAAGACTCCCATCTCCTTTCCTTGAGACATGGAGGTGCAAGTCTCCAGTCATTTCTCATCTCATTCTTCCAGGAGTGTCACTGAAGCCAACATGGATAGAATGTTGAGGAAGTTCCTCTCAGTGCAAATACAGATGGGGGTTTTCCCGTCTCTGATCCCTTTGGGTCAGGAAGCCTTAGCTAAATCTACCCCTCAAGGAACAGCTCCTTCTCTAATCTAACATTTAATTTCAAGTCCTTGGATCTGAGTCTGCCAAGACCATCTGATTTGGATCCATGAATGCTGGTATCCGCAGATCTGAAGGTTTTTCTGAGTGCACCAATGTCAATGAGTTCAGAGCTGAGTGGGCCTCTGAGCCGTAGAATCCCAGTTGCATCCAAGGTGTTGGAGTTGACTTTGAAGTTATCAGAGTCATTTATTCCCCTCAGAGCTTTGGCCCTGGACAGCTTGGCACTGGCCTCTGCCTTGAGTGGGTTGCCTTTGGGGCAGATGCAGCTGGTGTGACAGAAGCATTCCTTCTTGCTTCCATTGGCTTCCTTCTCCTCAAGATGATCTGCTTTCAAGGGAGTGGAGAGAGTACTCTGCTTCGGCAAGACAGTGGGTCTCTCCTCCCTTGGACCTACCTTCTGTGTCCCTTGTGTGTTTTCACCAAGAGCCTTGACATTCAACTCCACAGGGGCTTCCAGTCCATACCCTCCAGACCACCCAGCAGGGTGTTATCCTTTCTTCTGATACTTCCCTAGAGCATCCCACCAAAGAAGTACCCCAGAAAAGAAAGTGCAAAAGGAAGCACTTGGATTCCCCTCAGGAATCTATCAAGGAAGACACAGATTTCGATGAAGGGAAAGGGTCACCCAGATCACCACCCGAAGACATCTCCTTTGGAGACATTCTGGAGATCCTCAAGCAATGGCGTGGTTGTTCCTCCCAAAATCCTTCCCCAGAGGACTCAGTGTTTCTGGAGGCACTTGCATCTGGTCCATCTACCTCCTGGGTGACTCTGCCTGCTTATGAGTTCATTAATTTGATCTCTCAGCAGCAGTGGAAGGAACCTGATGCAGTTGAACCCATTCCCAAGAGACCAGACCACTTTCTGGCACCTCCAACAGGAAAGGAACACTGCAGCAAGGGACTGCCTGTGGATGCCATGGTCATGGCGGTGACCATGAAGAAGAAACTTGTAGAGTAAGGTTCCACTGTCCATCTTAACAGAGAGTCCAGGGCTTTGGAAAGATTCAGGAAGTGTGTCTATGCTTCAGCAACCTTTACTCTTAGGTCACTGAATTACCTGACACACTTTACAAGGTTACAGAGATTTGATTAAGAAATTGTCAAATACTCTTTCAGGGTCCACTACTGCATAGGCTCCAGCTACTGTAGCCTCACAGTCTGCAACCCTTCAATTCATCTCAAACTCATCCATGATGCTTATCTCTCATGCAGGTGAGGGTACCTCAAGGGCAGTGGGTTCAAGCATCTCAATAAGGAGACATGCCTGGATGCAATTGTGTGACTTTGTGGAGCCCTTCAAATCTTCTTACATCAATGCTCCTTTTGATGGATCTTCCCTGCTTGGCCTGAAATTGAAGGATACACTGTCCAGGTGCGAGGAGGATGGAAAGACTCTCTCTCTCTGCTGTAGCAGTGTGTTTTTCAACCCCGCAAAGGACCTTTTCTAGGAACCAGTGTGGGGGACAAAAGATGTGGTTCAAGAAATCCCAGGTTCTTTTCCAAGATCCACATGGAAATAGTTCCCCCAGAGGCAGAGGGGGAACAATAATGTAAGATACCACCCACGCAGCAGAGGTGGCCCACAAAACCAGGTGTCTAGAGACACTTTCTCTGATAGGCCCTACCAGTGCTCTTTAAATGAGGCCTGACTGTCCTCCTCTGGAGGCAATCAGGGGTTGCTTACCCCTGCACCTGAGAGCCAGGCTAGATATCACAAAAGACACTTGAGTGCAGAGGATTATTTCCAGAGGTTCTATAATTCCCTTTTCCCTTCCACCCTTCCTGACATCCCACCTAGTCAGAGGAAGGAAGCAATTCAAATACAAAAGCTGCTAGGAAAAAAAAGAGTCATGCAAAAGGTCCCACCAGACCAGATAGAATCTGAAATTTACTGAAGATTCTTTTTAGTGCCAAAGAAAACAGGGGACTGGAGACCAAGTTTGGATCTCAGCAACTTGAACAAGTCAATTCTTCACTCAAGGTTTTGGGTGACCATGGTTCAGTCTATATTACCCTTTCTAGGAAAGGATGATTGGATATGCTCAATAGACCTTCAAGATGCATATTATCACATAAAAATGAACAGGCGATCCAGAACGTTTTTATGCTTCCAGCTATGAGCCAGTAATTATCAGTTCAGAACACTGCCCTTTGATGTCACCACAGCCCCCAGGGTGTTCAACAAATGCATGGCAATAGTAGCAACTCACTTGAGACTGCAAGCATTCCAGGTGTTTCTGTATTTAGATGCCTGGCTCATTACCTCCACACCCAGGCGTCTCCTCATAACAACAAGAAACCAGGTACTTCAAACTTGCTCCCTTCTAGGATCACAATAAAAAACAACAAATCTCAGTTGCATCCATCACAAACACTGGAAATCATAGGAGCACATTTTAATACAGTATCTGTGACAGCTTCATTCCCCTTAAATAGAGTTCAAACATTAAGATTCCAAGTCACAAAAATTATTCACAACACCAAGGTTTCAGCTTGACTAATTCTTCAAGCTTTGGGGTCAATGTCAGCAGCTATAATACTTGCCTCTCTGGTGAGATATTGTATGAGAATTCAGTGGATGCTAGCATTCCAATGGTCAAGCCTTTATCAGAAGATGTCAATTCAGGTAAGGATCACACAGACATGCAAAAGATACTATTGGTGGTGGATAAGGTCAGACCAGCTTTTACAAGTCCGTCTGTTCATTCTTCCTCAACCCAAAGCCATAGTGACCATGGACACTTCCCAGATTGGGTGGAGAGCACTTCCTGGGAAAACAGTCCAAGGTACTTGATCTCCCAAAGAGGCCAATTTGCATATAAATGTCCTGGAGAGGAGAGCAGTGCTTTTAGCGTTACAAGCTTTTCAAGATGCCCTACTTCTAGGAACAAATGCGATCCAGACAATATCTCAGTAGTTTGGTACATCAACAAACAAGAAGCCCTCAGAAAATGGCAATGGGTGATCTCATCCAATTTCTTTCTGATAGCAATGCTAATAATAATGGGAAAGTCCAACATGATAGCAGACAAATTGAGCAGGTCCATTCTTCTACCTCATGAGTGGTCTTTCAACAAAAAAGTGACAGAGGTAATTTTCCATCAATGGGACCAGCCTTGCTGTGATCTTTTTACGTCTCCCCTAAACAACAAATCCAGCAGCTTTTTCCTAATCCCTCCTCCATTGGGAGAATCACCGGGGGATGCTCTGCTCCACAATTGGCCCTCCGGTCTTCTCTATGCTTATCCATTAACTCCATCAATTCCCAAATTCCTTCAGAAAGCTGCACAATTGAAGAGCAAAATAATCCTTGTTGCACCTTACTGGCCTCGACAAGTTTGGTTCCCCTTCCTTTGGCCTTATCTAATTTACCCACCTTGGATTCTGGATCCAGTTCCAGACCTCCTGTCTCACCCAACAGGCATGATTCACCAGGATATCTCAGACCTAAAGCTGACAGCATGGCTTCTCCACTTCTGTTAATAGCCAGACAATCTATGCTCTCGTGCCCTGTCCATCATATACTTTTGTCTTCCCATAAAGCTTTCAGTAGAAAAATCTACAAGACTAAGTGGAAGAGGTTTGTTTGTTGGGTGCATGAAACAGTACTGATCCCTTTTCAGCCACTACACAAAGTGTGCTAGAATTTTTGGCAGAAATTTTTAATGAGGGCGCTAGCACCTCTACCATTAAAGTTCAATTAGCAGTAATCTCTAACTTTCATATAGGAGTTGACAATTCTTCTTTAGCTTTTGCAAAGATATGCAAGGCCTTTCTAAGTGGTACTATTTTACTTAGACCACCTTAGAAAGATCCTACTCCTCCATGGGATTTGAACCTTGTTCTGCAGACCTTAGTCCACTCTCCCTTTGAACCAGCTGGAAAATGTGATCTAAAAATTTTGACTTGAAAGACCTTATATTTAGTGGCTATTATATCTGCCAGGAGAATTTCAGAACTCCAAGTGTTGTCCTCTAAACCTTCTTACTTGATTTTCCATAAGCATAGGGTGGCATTAAGAACCAGCCCTTCCTTCCTTCCTAGTGTCAGAATTCAGTATCAATCAATCTATTAACTTTCCAGTTTTCTTCCCCATATTCAAAAGCAAAGGTGAATACATGTTGCATTTACTAGATGTTCATAGACAGCTGCATTTCTACTTACAAAGAACAAAAGACATTAGAAAATCCAATCAATTATTTATATCCTTTGCAGATAACAAATTGAGCAAGTCTGTTACAAAACTTACATTGGCAAGCTGGATTATGGAATGCATAGCCTTTGTCTGTAATAAACCGTGCATTTAATTACCAAGACCTTTAAAAGCTCACTCTACAAGATCTATGGCAACTTCATCAGTGTTTATATCCAACTATTCCTTGGATGACATATGTTCAGCTGCTACTTGGGCTAATCTCCATACTTTTATTGCTCATTACAAATCAGATCCGGTCTCGAGGGGATTAGCAGCCTTTGGTTCAACTGTGCTCAGGAATATCCTTCCTTAGACTCCACCCGGGATATAAGGTAGCTGGGAACTCTGTCCCAATGGTTGAGGAATGAATGAAAATTGACAGCATTAGATAAAGAAATGATGTACTTACCATAACGTTCCATCTGTGTTGTCCATTGTCATTCTTCTTCATCTTCCCACTTCCCAACACCCAACCTTTGTCATCAAGGACTTCTGGAAGAATGAGTTGCTATTAAGACACCACTGTGTCTTGTATGAAGCTCCAGATACTGGTTTCCTTTGTTAGGTACATTATTCAAATAGTGGGTGGGTGTTTATGTCATCTAGCAAACAGGATCTGAGGTATGTTAGGGTTTGCAGCATTGTGGGTAGGAAGGAGCTCAAGAGTTTTAGTTGGCCATGAGCTATAGTAACAACTGAGTCAGATCTGAGGATCTGATCCTAACCCAGTGGTTGAGGAAGAATGAAGATGGACAGTACAGATGGAACATTATGGCAAGTACATAACTTCTTTTTAATTACAACCCTTATACTGCAGTAGAATCTTAAAGTAAACAGGAATTTCCCTGCTTTATTGCAGCTTTCTTCTCGTCTGATGACCATAGACTGAAAGTGGTTGCCCTCCCCCAAAAACGTTTGTTGTTAAACAATACATAAAACTGCCTTTGCTAGATCTTCAACAAGAATGTATGTTTTATTAATAATTTGTTTACTCATTTGCAATTACTCCCCCTTTTGTGAAATTCTATGCTCCCTTCCATATTTATTTATATTTGTTTTCCATGGTAGAGTGCTGCTCTCCATGGATCTTTTTCAGACTCAGCCCATATGCATCAGTAATTTCTATTTCCACTCTTCCACATTAGTTGTAATTTCTTACCTCTCTCTAGGCTACCTGAATTAAACAGTGTTTTTTCAGTACCTGGCCCACTTACATGCAAAGTGATTATCTTCTTGGATGATCAGTCTACTGATTGTTTCAGGAGGATTCACACCTTGAGAATAGCCTTCTCTACTCTGCCTCACTATGCTCAACTTTGCTTCACTCCTCTACCCTATACCCATTCCCAGCCATTCCATTGCAATTAGACTTCTACTCTTCTACTCAAATCCCACAGTTCTCTACCTCTTCAATCTTCAGTCAATCCACTGGTCCTATAAAACTTGACTCCCACTTATGAATAAGACAGTAAACTGCCACTCAAACTCTAAAAAATACTAACCTCCTACAATCCATCACCTTTTTGATTACAATAACCATCCCTAAACTCAGTTCTTAATAACCCTCAATCTAATAGAGTACCACTAATTTCACTTTTTTGGTAGTAATAATCTCATTACTCTAGAACTTAGACAGCCCACCAGTCAAAATGACCCTAGACCATTAGTTGTAATAGTTCAAGTGCCATGTGTTTATTCCCTGCATAATATAATACCAAGGCAAAACTACATTTCCACTGTAAAATTAATAGCAATAATAATTCTACTGGTGAGCTGACTAAAAGTCAGGTTTGGGCACCAAACCCTTCAGAGCTTTCTTGCCACTGTAAAGAGCACTCATCTGTGGGCTTTCAAGGAAATATGGTCAGCTAGCGCTGTTCCATTGCTGGTCAAATAAGTTCCCTTTGTGGAGTAAACTTCCACATTACTTTTTTCTTTGTGGAAACTTAACTTGCAGTAAAATGGTTTTTAAGCTAGTCAAATGACTTTTTATGTACTTTTAAGCAGGATTGCACATTTTTACTTTTGTGGCACAAAGTCTTTAAAAGTTTATCTGATGTCAATTTTTATTCATTGCTCAACAATTGGGCTCGGATCCAACCCTCGGATCTGACTTGGCCGTTATTTTCAGCTCATGGCCACTGGAAACTCTTGAGCTCCTCCCTTACCCACAATGGTCTATCCCTATCATCATCAGATCTTGTTTGCTGCTTTTGTGAGAGGATTTGGTCGCTGTCATCTCTTGATATACCTTGGCTTTTTCAGATAAGTCTGTTTTTTTTTATCTAACTTTCTTTTTTATCCTAAAATTATATTTTTTATATTTTTCATTACTTTCCTTCATACATCCGTGTAATTCTTAATTACCATAGTTGGTATTCCTTCTTCTTTCTATTTTTACACTTTATAGTGTACCTCTGATTACCATTGCTGGTTTTTCCACTTTCTTGCTAATGTTAGTAAAAAAAAAAAGAAAAGTTTTTTTTTTTCTCTTTTCTTTTCTTCTGATAGATTGCAAACATGGAAGAAAAAAAAAACTTCTGGATTTAAAAAATGTGGAAAATATGGTCACAAACTTCTTCTATTAGATGCACACAATTGGTATGTTTATTGTTTGTGCCATGACCATGTCAAAGTGGATTACTCTGTAGCAAGTTGTTTAACTCAAGGATGGTTGTAGACTGCAAGAACAAATTAATTTTGAAAGGTATGCTTTCCTCCACCTTTTTGGAAGCTTTATCTGGGATTCAGACCCTTAGATCCTACACCAAGGAGCTAAGAAAGAGGCCTTCTGATCCATCTGGCTCTTCAACTCCTTCTTCAGATCTGATCTTGGATCCGGCCTGGAAGAAGCCCAAGAAGTTAAATCCAAAGCATTCAGCTTCTGACAAGCCAGCGTTAGATACTAGATATGCTTCCTTGGATCCAGTGGCCACTGATCCAAAGCCCCTTCCCTGTACAAGGTACACATCCTTCTTGGATCCGGTGCCTTCTAGAGTCCCCTCACCTTTCTTAGAGACATGCCAGCATTCCAGATCACCCTCTGTTGCCTCATACCCTCATTCTTCCAGGAACCTGACAGAAGATGACATGGATAAAATGATGAAAAAGTTTCTCTTGGCACAGATCCAGATGGGAGCTCTTCTGGCTCCTACCCCTATGGATCAGGAGGCTTGTACCAGCACTAAACCCCCTATCACAACTCTTTCTCTGATCCGACCCATGGCTTTGGAGCCCTTGGATCCACATTTACTGGGACTGTCTGTGACAGATCCGAAGAGCATTGTATCTTGGGATCTGCACTGGCTCCAAGTGTGTCGGAGCCAGGTGACTCTTGCAACTGATGCATTCCTGACAGATACAATGTGTTAGAGTCAACTGTAAAGTTGTCAGTGCCATCCCTACCCCTTGGAGCTTTGGCATTGGACAGCTTGGCTCTGATCTCTGCCTCTGGTGCACTGCCTTCAGGTCAGAGGGTGTTGACAGTTCAGAAACATGGCTTCTCAGCCCCATTGGATTCTTTCTCCCCAGAGAGTTCTGCCTTTGAGGTGTTGGAGACAGTTTTCTCTGCTTCTGCAAGATGGATAGTCTCACCCTACTTGGATTGTCCCTCTGCATCCCATGTGTCTCTGTGCCTTGAGTCTCATCATTCTACTCGGCAGAGACAGCCAACCCAAAGTCTTCAGGCTACCCAGCAGAGTATTTCCATATCTTCCGATACTTCCCCAGAGCAGCCCACTGAGGAAGTCCTTAGGAAGAGTAAGTGCAAAAGGAGGAACTTGGTCTCCCCTCAGGAGTCAATCACTGAAGATATTGATTTTGATGAGGGGGAAGGGTCCCCAAGATCATGACCTGATGACATCTAATTTCGAGACATCCTAGAGATTCTTAAGCAGAGGAGTGGTTGGTCTACTGATAACCCTTCCCAAGAGGAATTGGTATTCCTGGAAGCCTTTGGGTCTGGCCCATCCAGCTCCTGGGTGACTCAGCCCACCAGTGAGCTCATTGACTTGATCTCTAGGCAGGCATGGAAGGAACCAGACATGCTATGGCTAAAACCCAAAAGACCAGACTGGATTATGGCACCACCTAAAGGAAGGGAGTTTTGGAGCAAGGGAGTACCAGTAGTGTGGTGGCTGCCAAGAAGGAACTCATGGAACAGAGTTTTTCTGTCCATCCTGCTAACAGGGAGTCTAGGGTGTTGGACAGATTTGGGAAGCATGTTTATGCTTCAGTGACATTTGCTCTCAGATTGCTGAATTATTTGGCACATTGTGTTAGATTTCAGAGAGACTTGATTAAGGAGCTCTCAAAACCTCACACCAGGACAAGTACTATTGAGGCTCAGGCTTCTGTGACCTCACAGTTGGCTACCCTACAGTCTATTACAAATTTGTCCATGAGGCTCATTTCAAATGTGGCTGAAGGCACCTCAAGGATAGTGGGTTCAGGCATTTCCATTAAAAGGCATGCCTGGATGTGCTTGTGTGACTTTACTTAGCCCTTCAAGTCCTCTTTCATCACTGCATCCTTTGACTGAAGCTCTTTGTTTGGCCCTAAGATGAAGGACGCAATCTCCAGGTGTGAACAAGATGGAAAGACCCTCTCTGCAGTAGGAGTATGTTTTTCAACCTCTCCAAGGACATTTCCAGGAATCAAAGAGTAGGTTGAAAAATATGGTTCAGGAAGTCCCAGGATCCTTTTCAAGATCATTCCCCCGGGGCAGAGGGGGTAACTCAAATGGAAGACTCCACCCATGTGGCAGAGGAGGCCTGCAGTACAGAGATTCCTTCTCTGACAGTCTCTACCAGCATTCCTGAAAGAAGGCCAGATTGTCCACCTCTGGAGGCAGTCAGGGATCATTTGTCTCTACACCAGAGACCCTGGCTAGACCTTACAAAAGATAAGTGGGTGCAGAGGATTATTTCCAGAGGTTATATAATTCCCTTTTCCCTAGTACCTCCACCTGTATGCAAAATTCCTGATTTTCCACCCAGTCAGAGGAAAGTAGCAGAAATAGAAATGCTGCTAGAAAAAAGAATTATCCAAGAGGTCCCATGAGACCAGATAAAATCGGAACTTACTCAAGATTCTTTTAGTGCCAAAGAAAACAGAGGATTGGAGGCCAGTTTTGTATCTCAGCAGTCTAAACAGATCAGTTCAGTACACCAAGTTCTGGATGGTCACAGTTCAGGCCATACTGCCCTTGGACATTCAGGATGTATACTATCACATAAAAATGAATAGACAATCCAGAAAGTACTTACACCTCTGACTGAAAGCCAGTCATTACCAATTCAGAACCCTGCCCATTAGCCTCACCACAGCCCCCAGGGTGTCCACCAAAGGCATGGCAATGGTAGCAGCTTACTTGAGACTGCAGGGATTCTGAGTGTTTCGGTACTTGGACAACTGGCTCATAACCACTCTGACCAGGCATTTACAAATAAGAGCTTGAGACCAGGTACTCCAGACTTGCTTTCTTCTGGAAATTACCATAAATTCCAGGACAAAACATGTGATAAACAGCTTCAAACAGCAGCAATGCAAGTAGAAAGAAAGGATCCAGCAGGAGGCTTCTAAAAATACCTTATACTTTACTAAAACACAGATAAATGACAGGTAATTGCTTTCGTGCTAAATATAGCTCTTCTTCAGACCTAATAAAATGACTAGCATCACTTCCAACTTTATATCAGAGCTAACTAATCGCAAAGCTGTATTACTTAATTGACCTGGCTTTGAGTAACAGCTTTAAAGGTATACACCCATTTAGCCCAAATTCCTTATCTGCCTGCAGACATATAATCTACTTGAACTCATTCACTTCAATAAAATTATATATATCTCTCAATCTCATATCATGTTTCACTAACTGTAGTACCATAAACTTAAAAGTGTAAGAAGAATCTCTCTTAAATACATGTCTAGCCAGTGCATTAGTACTTCTGCAACTGTGGATTTCACTGAAATTTTCTCTAATACTCTAAGAGTACAGTTGCTCTTGCCCACATAAAAACATGGGCATACCAAACAGATGGCTAGGTATATCAGATTACTACTTGAGCAAGGTGCATATAAGTCTTGCATAAATATCTGAGATGTGATATGATGAGTAAAGGAATTGACTCTGACTATGTACCCACAGGTACTACATGATAGGGAACACCCCTATACAATCAGATTTCCTCACTTCAGCATTCCTCTACCCATAGCAGAGCATCCATTTACGATTTTTCCTATTTTTAAACAGACACACACACTATTTGTTTTATTTTATAATCTGTATTGAGGATTGGCCGGTTACGTCTAATAATATCACAAACTACATTTACATTTCTAGAATTGGAAAGGGATAATCCTGTCTTCCTTTGATCAGTCAAACTAACAGGATCTCTAATTTCATTCTAATTACATCTTTCAGAAAAATAAGGCTTAGCTTTATCTTTCCTACATGACAATGCCTCATTCGCTGCCATATATATTTCAGCTTCTTTGTAGCCCCTACCCATCAATTGTTGAGTTAACTGAGAAAGCTCATCCTCAAAGTCACAATCTAAGTCACTAAATCTTGACAGTTTCATGCACTGCACTTTAGCGGTATTCCTATATATATATATATATATATATATATATATATATATATATATATATATATATATATATATGTATGTGTATGTATATCTACATATACAGTATATATATATATATATATATATATATATATATATATATATATATATATATATATATATATATATATATATATATATATATATATATATATATATATATATATATATATATATATATATATATATATATATATATCTATACACACACACACACACACACACACACACACACACACACACACACACACACACACACACACACACATACAGTGCATATATATATATATATATATATATATATATATATATATATATATATATATATATATCTGGGTTCACTACGAAAGACCAAAAACCCACAAAATCGACGCCCGTAATCCCAAGACCAAATACCCGAAAGACGAGAAGACCAACGGACCACAAGCACAAAATTCAAAATCGCGATCAACACACATACAGTACACACATACACACAGTGTCCCCCCCAAACCCAAACAAATAATCCTACACTATAGTTAAGCAGGGGGGCAAGACCCCTGCACCCCCACTTTAATATTCTAACTCCGAGATCGTACAAACACACACAAGACAAACTCACACCCTCACATTACAGTCCCTCACACACACACCACAGTCACAACACACACAATAAAGCCCCTCATAAACACACTTACACACAGATACTTACCTGAACCGCAACACCGGAAGCGCTAACTCAATATCCCTTAACACTGGGATTTTAAATTTCGTGCTTGGGATTTTAAATTTCGTGCTTCTGGTCTTTCGGTAATGTGGGGTATCGGGCTTCTAGTCTCGGTAATTTGGGTGTCGGGATTCTGAGCATTCGGTATTTCATAGGGGACTCATATATATTTGTGTATATATATATATATTCACTATATAATTTCAAAATACTGAAATCCCGAATTTCAGTATTTCGAAATTACACAGCCGAAGACACCAAACACCGAAACCCTAAAACCGCGAAATTCAAAATCCCGACGCTACACTACAGATACAGCACACACAAACACATACACACAACTTCCCCCCCAACTCAAATATAACATCCTTCACTACAGATACACGAGCAAGGTGCATATAAGTCTTGCATAAATATCTGAGATGTGACAGGATGAGTAAAGGAATTATTTATTTTATTTATTATTTATTTTACATTTGTTGACCGGGCTAGTCTAACTGGATACATGTCCATTTTCAGTAGAGGCCCGGGGAGAAAAGCTCCAGACAAAACATTATACAAAATAAAGATTAATATTGGAATTACATTAGCAATTTTAAACATTGAAAATCAGAGTATGGAGGGAAAAAAATAAATTGATCAAACAAAAGAAAAAGAATAATAATAATGTTTTTTTTTTTTTTTTGAGGATGAGACTACTCATTAGTAATATTAAGGGTAGTTAGTTAAAAAGGAATAATATGCTTGTAAATATTAAAATTATATGCAAACCTTTGTAAACAGGAGAGAAATAGGAAGGTTGAAGAGGAAGTAGGTAGAAGAGAGGAAAAGTCAGAGAGCAAAGAAAGGAGATCAGTAATCTACATTAGTGGGGTAAAGGGTGAAAGTGGACCCTAGGGAGTAGGAAGATAGAAGTGAAAGAGGAAGCAGTTAGTCAGGGTTTGTGCAGGGGCACATCCAGTGAGATTTTAGATGAAGTTTGAGTCTTAGTTTAAAGAGAGAAAGGGATGGTATTTGAGTTAGGTCTGTTGGTAGGAGGTTCCAGTGTTTGCCAACAGTGTTTGAGAAAATGCTATCACCTGACAAGTTATTAGACTTCATAGTACAGACACGTAATCTAGTAGAGGAACGAAGTGAAGTTAGATTTGTGTATGGGGTGATAAGGTTAGTGAGAATCGGAGTATTTTTAGGTTGATAAAAGATTTTATGAGCAATGATGAGTTGGGAAAATGTTAGTAAGTTAGGTAATTCAAGCCAGTTGAGTTGCTTAAGATTAAGACAATGGTGTGTCTTGTATGGGTTGCTGGTAGCAAACCTGGCGATATTGTTATAGGCATGAGAAATTTTTTGGAGGTTAGTTCTTTTTAGATTAGTATAAATAGATGAAGCATAGAGAAGTGTAGAGATTAAGTGAGAGTGGGCAATGGTGGTTCTGGCTTGAGGAGTAAGGAAAGGTTTGATTCTGTATAAGGAACCAATTTTTCTGTTCACTGCTTGTATGGTGTTGTTAATGTGAATATCATAGGAGAGGTTGTTGTCGATAGTCACTCCTAGCAGTTTGGTAGATTGTTCAGGTGTTATCAGGGTGCCTTTGCTAGATACAATAGAGATCAATAGGTGGGGACCTATTGGTAGGTGGAAATAGTAGCAGCTTGGTTTTTTTGGCATTGAGAAGAAGGCAACGTTTTAGGAACCATTCTTCAACCATTTTAAATACCCTTTGGGTTATGTAGTGGAGGTCTGAGGTGGAGTTAGCAGAGCATATAAGTGTGGAATCGTCGGCATATTGAATACAGGTGGCCTCAGGGACTGCAATGTGAAGGTCGTTGATAAAGAGAGAAAAAAGAAGAGGTCCTAGAATTGAGCCCTGGGGGACTCCTATGGAGACTGGTAGAAGGGATGATAGTTTATTTTGCCAGACAACTGCTTGTTGCCTATTGTTAAGGTAAGATTTGAACCATTGAATAGCTGGGGGGTCGAGAGCCAGAAGTTCAAGGGTATTTATCAGTAGGGGATGGTTGACCATATCAAAAGCCTTTGACAAGTCGATGAAGAGAGCAGAAGAGAGGGTGCTGTTATTACGGTTTTATTGATGGTATCAGTGAAGGATAGAAGGGCGGTGGTGGTGCTGTGAAATGGCCTAAAGCCATGTTGGCAAGTAGCCAAAATATTGTGTTTTATTAAGTGGTTAAGTAACTGATGGTGAATACATTTTTCCATGACTTTAGCTAAGGGTGAAAGAAGAGCTATTGGTCTGTAGTTAGAATAGTCAGTGGATTTTCCACCTTTATGAAGTGGGATGATATGGGAGACCTTCCAAATATCAGGGATGATACCTTCATTAATGGTTCTATTTAGTAGGATGGATATGGGAAAGGCAATGGATTTTGCTGCTATTTGCAGATACTCAGCAGGTAGTTGGTCTGCTGAGGGGGAAGAAGGTTTAAGCTTTATGAGGATTTTATAGATAGAGTTAGTAGAGATGGGGTGGAATGTGAAAGTTGGTAGGGTTATAGAACTATGGGAAGTTTGGTTCATATTATCAGAAGAAAGCTGGCTTGCCAAGGACTGGATGGTCTCTGTAAAGTAGGTGTTGAAATTATTCGCAGTTTGGAGTGGGGTGTTTTGGTCAGCATCATGAGGAGATGGTGTACTACAGTGACCAGGTTTAAGGAGACTATTGATGCTTGCCCAGAATTTCTGAGGTTGCTTTTGGTGAGTTTGTTGAAGCTTGCTATAGTAGTTCTTTTTGTCAGATAGTATAGCCCTTTTTGTCATATTTCTTAATTGTCTAAAGATTTGTCTATCAGGAGAGGTTCTGTTAGTTCTCCAGTTATGCCAAGCCTTATTTCTTTGTAGTATTTTATTCTTAGTTTCAAGTGTTAACCATGGGGCTGGTTTGAATTTCATTCTTATAGATCGTTGGGGCGCATGCCTATCTAGGATAGCAAGAAATTGTGAGTTAAAATATGTCACAGCTTCATTGAGTGGAAGGTTTTTAACAGGTTTCCAATCACAAGCTCTAAGTTCGTTCTGGAAGAGTTCGGGGTTGAAATGTTTCTTAGACCGAATTGTTCTATATGTTGGGGTGATAAAGATATAATTTTTTTGTCTTATTATGTAGGTAAGCATGTGATCACTAAGATCGCCTGGTAAGGTACCCACCTTGTAAGTGGTTGGGTCTTTATTTGTGAATATCCAGTCTAAGGTACTTTCTTTGTTATTAGGTTTGTTAATTCTGGTCGTTTGGTTGATAGTTTGAGTAAAACCATGGAGATTAATGTGTGTGGAGGGGTTAATGGTATTAATGGTTTTCCAGTCGTAATTGAAGTCACCTAGTACTATTGTTTCCTGTGGGTAGTTTGTAGACACCCATCCAAGGATTTCTTCAATAATGATGTTGTTATTACCAGGGGGTAAATAGAGACAAATTATATAGATGGATTTTTTAAGGTTAATCTGCAGTTTAGAGATAAGGATTTCAGCTTTATTTTGCAAGGGTGGGATGTCATTAATAGAGGAGATCTGGAGTCCATTTTTGTAAAGGAGTGCTACTCCTCCTCCCTTACGCTTTAGGCGGTCCTGCCTTAGAATGTTGAAACCAGGAGGAATTATTTCGTTATCCTTGATTCCTGGCTTTAACCAAGTTTCTGTAAGGCAGAAAATGTCAATTGAGTGAGTTTCAAGTAGAGCGTGAATGTGGGCGATTTTGTTATTTATACTGCGAGTATTTAGGTGCGCTATTAGTAGGGAGTTAGTATGTTTATTTAGACTAGTGGGATTTTGGTCGGATGTGGGGTGGTTATTTAGTGAAACTGCTATGGTAGGGCCTGGATTAGGGTGTATGTCCCCATCCTTTAAGAGATGCTTTATGGATGAGGATATGGGGATATGTGGGATGTTTGAGAGAAGTTTCCATTTCTTTGTGTTCAGGTTCAGTAGCTTTATATGGATACATCGATGGTATTGCGGTGACAAGTAACAAGGAGAGAAAGTTATGTTTATGTGTTTGTGGGAGTAGACTATATTTGGTGTGGTAAAATGTGTTTTGGAGGGAGGTTAGTGAGGAATAAATTGGGTTTCTCATAATGGGTGAGGAGGTAGGCAGAGGTAAGGATGGGTAAGAAGATTGATATGAGGGAGACATTTAGAGTGGGGACTTTGGATATAGTAGGCATGCTTAGAAGAATGGTAATATGAACTTCTTGTTGTGTGGTTGGAAAAGGAAAAGGAGGGCCAGGTAGAAAAAGCAGGAAGAACTATAGGAAGGAAGGAGTCGAAGATGGTTGGGGGTGAAGTAACCAGTAGTAGAGAGTAGTAGTGACAGAGGTGTGGGAGGAAAGGTGTGGTTAGGTGCAGGATGTGAGTAGTTAACAAGTAGGTGGGATGAGGAAGGGGTGTGGCTTGGTGTGTATAAAGGTAGGACCACTGGGGGTGGGTGGGATTTGGGGGTAGGGTAGGGAAGCGGAGCAGGGCAGACACAAGTGAATGAGGAGTAGAGAGGAGACAATCAGAGATGCAGGTAGCTTTAGGTAAGTATGTAAGAGCAGTAGGAGGGAGGGTTAGGTAGGATGGAGGATATCCAGAAATAGGAAAAGTGCAGTAAAGTGACAGGGGAAGAATCTGGAGAGGGGTAGTGAAGTGCTGAGAGGGATAGATTTGAAGGGAAAAAGGGAGATAATAAAATGAAGAGGTGAGACAGGGATAGAGTAAATGTAAAGAAAAGAATAAGGGAGAGGGATAGGAGCGCCACCTAGTGGACAACGGTGGTATAGGGAAAAAAGGTGAAGGTGTAGGAAAGACTCAGCTAGTCAGGAGCTCTGGAAAGACCAGTGGGAGTGAGGCAGGACAGACAGAATAAGAGTTGCAGGCTTATGTGGAAGCTAGAAGAGGGGAAAGGAGGAGGAGGAGGTGGAGGGTGGGGAAAAGCTGCTGAAACTCAGTCCCAGGGTAGCCTTAGGACACTGGTAGGGCAGAGAACTAGAGACCTACAGCACAAGAGGTTTGATTCAAATAACCTACTTTCTTCCTTCTTTAGTTTGAGGATGTCAGGAAAAACAGTCAGGTAGGTGCAGCCAAAGCAGTGTGGTCGGGCCACAAGGTCCCAATAGAGCTTGAGGTTAAGAAGAGATTCAGGTCCTTGTTGAGCTAGGAACTTAGGTAAGGGAGGGAGAGAAATGTAATGGTGGAAACAAAGGTTAGCAAAGTAAGCAGTGATACATAGTGCAAAGACTGTTATAACAAAATTATACATTCATTCATCATACAGTAAAATCTAGTATTTGTAGGTTGATGAGCAGTGTTATAGTACATATTATGGTTACTCTACAATAAAACTCTTAGGCAGTGCATTTAATAAAGACAGTACTTTAAGGACTAAGGTATTGTAACTGAGCTTGCCAACAAGCAGCAGCAGTGTTTGGATGCAATAATTTTAAAAGAAACGTCTAACAGTAGACATCTACAAAGCAGTCCTAGATACAGCTGTAGTGTACTTAATTTGCAATTCCTGAGCAGATATTTGTAGGGAGAGGGGACAATATTGCACAGTGGGTAAGATCATAAGCTATAACAGGTACACAGAGTGTTCCGTATTACTAGGATTAGATGTTCTCGTCATATCAGTATTGTTGGCAAGACAAGCTTCTCTAGTTAAATATCTAGTTACAAGTTAGGGGAATAAAAAGATGAAAGCAGTACAGTCCACTGCCCACTAATCGTGAGTTAGAACAGGTACACCGCGTGTTCCTTATTTCTTGGACTGGATGGTATCTATATACCAGTAGTACAGGGGAAGACAAGCTCCACGTGGGTGTTGCAGTAAGTAATTGCAGCCACACTGTAATGCGAGTATAGATTATTAATGTAGTTCAGCGAGGAAGAGCATGTTGGGAGAACTAAACAAAGCACTGTTTGAGAAATAACCGCACAAAGGCAGGTGTAGTAGGACAGGAATAATCTGCTCAAGCCTTACAACCAAGCACAAATAAAGTAGTAGCAACGGTTACACATTCGCGAGGCTAGATTGCGAGCAATTAGTGAGCAACAGAGGTAACCATAAGTTTCATAACACTAACTCCGCTTAAAGTATTCAGTAACTAAGACACCTTAATAAGGTGTAATGGCCGTCTGCTAAATAACAGAGGCTAGCTAGAGTAAGAGCGGTAATTCCGCTGTAAGCAACCTCAAGTATGAAGACACTAATTCCGCCTTAAACATTCAGTGATTAATGCATATTACAAGGCGTAGTAGCAGTCTGCTAACAACAAGTTTAAAAACACTAATTCCGCATTAAACATTAACAACAAGTTTAAAAACACTAATTCCGCATTCAACATTCAGTGAGTACTACACATTAATAAGGCTTAAAAGCAGTCAGCTAACAATGAAGGCTAGCTCGCGTAATAGCGGTAATTCAGCTGAAGAAACACATACAACTGAAATACATAACTAGTGGCTAAAAGATACAGTTAGACCCTCTGAACTACCAGATCTAGCAGTATATAAGCCCTGTATTCTACCTACCAGTGGAAAATAAGGACGCTGGACAGGAGCAGACAGCTGCTGAGGACACACACGCGTGAGAGGGATAAAGGAAGTGGCGTGTGCTAGATGGGGGGTATTTGTAACATCCTAGTGGAATACGATCATAGGATCCATGGAGTGGGGGAGGAACAGAGGTAGGTGGGCAGAGCAACAGCTAGGTAAGCACTGGGCAATCCCTAAGTAGTATTGGGATGAGTGACACAGGACTGGAGGCAGGGAAATGGAGAGATGATAGTGAAGTATCGGATGGGATAGAGAATGGAAAGTAGATAGGGCAAAAAGACGACTGGCAGGGGATAATACACAAGTGAATGAGGAGTAGAGAGGAGACAATCAGAGATGCAGGTAGCTTTAGGTAAGTATGTAAGAGCAGCAGGAGGGAGGGTTAGGTAGGATGGAGGATATCCAGAAATAGGAAAAGTGCAGTAAAGTGACAGGGGAAGAATCTGGAGAGGGGTAGTGAAGTGCTGAGAGGGATAGATTTGAAGGGAAAATGGGAGATAATAAAATGAAGAGGTGAGACAGGGATAGAGTAAATGTAAAGAAAAGAATAAGGGAGAGGGATAGGAGCGCCACCTAGTGGACAACGGTGGTATAGGGAAAAAAGGTGAAGGTGTAGGAAAGACTCAGCTAGTCAGGAGCTCTGGAAAGACCAGTGGGAGTGAGGCAGGACAGACAGAATAAGAGTTGCAGGCTTATGTGGAAGCTAGAAGAG